>NC_052358.1:34746597-34853649 GCF_009727055.1 Benincasa hispida | reverse complement strand
ACCAACAAGGTGACCTTGGTATTCTCGATGTGAGAATCCAGAGGGTGGGCTCTGTTCGAACTTGGTGTGAGGCAGACGAACGGAGGAAACAGAAATCGCATACATGACTGGGCAAGTGGGAGAAGTCGGAGACCTATCGTATAGGTCGATGCCCAATTGTTTAGATAAAACTATGCGATCATCTAGCAAAAGCTATGCGATCGTTTAGCTCTATCGTTTAACTCGGTCGATTCTATACGATCGTTTACCTTGGGCCAGCGATCATCTAGCAAAGCTATGCGATCGTTTAGTAAACACTGCACAATCGTTTAGCTTGCACCTGCACGATAGTTTACTTAGCCCAACCGTCGTTTAGTAAATCTGGATTTACTTGAGGACTTCCGTGAGTTTCTTTTCGCCGGAGAGAAAACTCAAATTTTTTTAAAAACTTTTGTGAAAATCTTTTTCAAAATAGGAAACTGATTTTCTTTTAAACTCACGGTTACCATGATCAATAACCACCCACTACATTTGGTTATTTAAAAGAAAAAATATTAATTACCTAATAATTAATATTATTATAAATATAAATGATAACCAACTTATCATACTATATTTATAACCAATAGTTTTAATATTTCATCTCATGAAACATATAAACCATAGTTCTTTTTCTATTCCATGGTACTTAATGTAAATCTCATTTACATCAATCATCTACTAGATGTATCTTATACATCATACCGATTATATTATATATAATCAAAATACCTCTTGTCAATTTGAACATGTCAAATCAACACCAAGAACTTGATCCTTAAACATGAATCCAAGCTACCAAGGGGACCTCATGGACCTGTAGTTCCGAAGCTCCAACGGTACGTGAATAACTGACTAAACTCTTTAGTCACGGGATCCACCATCCGTTAACTGCCAGACACTCCACAAAAGACCGACAGCTGAACTTTCCTCACTACAGATATATTATGTGTCCATCTTAACCAATCAGCAGTGCGACAACCCTTCACAGATCGCTCGTAAGAACAGCTGGGCCAATAACCGTTATGCCCCTGTAGTTATATCTGTCTCCTTAAGTACCACTGATCCCTCTAATGAACATAAATCGTAGTCCTACTATGACTGAGTCTTCTCTTCCAAACAGAAGCTGTGGCCACTATGTTCAAGCCCCGGAATCAGCCCTTAAAGGAGCAATCTCTCTACTTATCCCTGCTTCGGGAAAGAAGTGAATTCCATATTGTGGACTGAGTTCCCAGCTCCCGGATCATACAAGTCCCCAAAAAGATAGGCATGTTGAGTTGGAAATCTGGCCACTCTCACCCATACTAATCAAAGGACCGCCCTCAAAGGCAGAAGTTCACAAAACACTCAGGATTAAGGTCGTGTCACCTATGGTCGTTTAGGTGAGATGCAAGTCTCTAGTATCAACGGCGTATATACAGAGTCTAGTCATCTCGTGGTCCAGGTCTTATACAAACTCTTTGTATAGGACACTCCCACTCCACGTCTCCACATGAATGGTCCGGATCAACCATCTGTAGTAGTTTACAACACTTGCAAACCTCTACCAAGCGGGTCGTATCCGTAGTGTCGCCAAGATCAGGTATCCCACCTTAATCCTTATACTACAGACCGATTTAGATTATCACTTAAGGCATGATCCACTTGTATATCACATATACATGCTTAAGTTCACATAAGATGACCAAGGAGCTTTGTTTATTGGATATGAGTAAATGCCACAATGAAATAACATTTATTTTATTCATTGAACAATGTGTATCTTTACAAAACAACGAGACTCTAGGAGAATTAGGACACCAATCCCAACACTACGACCCAAAGATCGAAAGAATGTTCTGAAGAAGACAGAGACACAACCGCCGACAACAATAAGAGAGAAATCCTGGAATGGCGAAACCACTGGAAGAAAGAGCAGAAAACGAAAATAACATCATGGCAAACCCCATTCTCCTGGCGAACGACTACGATAGACCTATCCGGGATTATACGTCGCCCAATCTTTATGATTTCTCCACAGGAATCATGAGGCCAGCCTTGGACGGATTGAGGTTTGAGATGAAGCCGGTTATGTTACAGATGATTCAGACGACCGGACAGTTTGGTGGAAGGTGTGGTGAGGATCCGCACGCCCATCTCCGGAGTTTCATTGAAATCTGTAACACTTTTGTATTCCCAAACATCTCAGTTGAAGAAGTTCGACTAACGTTGTTCCCATTTTTGCTATGTGACCAAGCAAGAAAATGGGCTTATTCTCTCGAACCAGGGGAGATAACCTCGTGGGAATAAGTTGTAGAAAAGTTCACGAAGAAATACTTACCTCCGATAGAGAATGCAAGAAGGAGGAAGTTAATTACAAATTTTGAACATGAAATTGACGAATCGCTCAGCAATGTCTGGATGAGGTTTAAAAGATTGGTTCGAGATTGTCCGCACAATGGATTACTTGACTGTGTCCAGATGGAGATATTTTATCACGGTTTGAACCTTGCATCGTAGATAGCTGCCAATGCGGCAGCAGCTGGTGGTCTGCTTGACAAAACTTACGATGAGGCTAAAAATATTCTTGATCGTATATCAAAGAATCACGAAGATTAGAGGGAAAGCGATCAACGACTGAAAATTCGCGAAGGTAATGTAAACAATGGGGCCATCGCATCTCTACAAAATCAAGTGAATACAATGATGAATCTTATACAGGGCATCACAATCAATAGCCCTGGAATGCAAAGAGGGCAGGTCAATGCAATCGCTTAGACGAGCACAAGTTGTGCCACTTCTAGAGAAATGCATCTAATTGAAGAATGCCCAAGGAACCTGCAGTCAGTATACTTCATAAAGAATAAGCCTTTCTCTGATACATACAACCCCGGGTGGAGAAACCACCCCAATTTCTCGTGGAAAAATAATCAACAAAGTTATCAACCTATGGCGCAAAAAGAAGAACCACCAAGATTTTTCCCATGAACGAACGGTCAACCGCAACAGCACGCCAGCAACTCGCAAGCACCGCCATATCCTCCCTGGAGAACCTATTAAAGCAATACATTGAAAAGAACGAGACAGTCCTCCAGAATCAGGCGACTTCTATCCGCAATCTTGAATTCCAAATAGGACAGATTGCGGGTAAGCTGAAAAGTAGACCAGAAAAGGCGTTGCCGAGTTCAACTGAGCTCCCTTGCAACCCGGGGTACACAGCAAAGGAAAAATGCCTAGCAATCTCCTTGCTAAGCAGAAAGACGACAGCAGAAGAAGGGAAAAAGCCCACCAGGACCAACCCGAATGCGGTGGAACCTAAGAACACGTTGACACAAGAATCAGAAGAGCCTGAGAAGATGAACTCAGAAGTTGCGTCCACCTCCAAGCTGCTAGAACACGAAACAGAAGAAGTACAACTACCACCATTCCCGCAAAGATTGAAAAAGAAGCAGGATGAAGGAGGAAAGATCGCTACGGTGGCAGTAACGCAAGGATCAAACACTGTAATCCCACCGAAGATGTGCGACCCAGGAAGCTTCACGATACCCTGCTCTATTGGAGAGGTCTACATCGGTCAAGCACTATGAGATCTTGAGGCGAGTATAAATTTAATGCCACTCTCAATTTTCAAACAGTTGAATGTGGGAAAACTAATGCCCACAATGGAGATTCTCCAGCTTGCGGATAGGTCCCGAGTACATCCTGCGGGAGAGTTGAAGGATGTCTTAGTCTCGATTGAAAAATTCATTCTACCAGCAGATTTCATCATTCTGTATCATGAAGTGAACGAAGGTGCGCCCATCATATTGGGACGACCATTTCTATCGACTGGTCGTGCTCAAATTGATGTGCACAAAGGAGAAATCGTGATGAGCATTAATGGGAAGAAGCTCCGAACTGAGGCGATCAAGATCCCAGAAGATCAAGAAAAGGAGAGAAAACCTCCGTGGATGTGAAAAGTCTAGATTCAAAGAAAAAACAAGCAGTCCCTGCGTTGAGAGGCGACATAAACTCATCAGGGATGCATTTTTTGGAGTATCATTTTAATATCTTTCTTTCATGAACTTACTTTACCCCTTTTTGTACAAACACTACTCTTTGGAATTCCCAACTCTGTCTTTCACATTTTTTTACCCTCTTAAAATTTAGCAACGATCGTAGTAAACAATTGCGGAGGAGCTATGCGATAATCGAAAAATGCGACTAGTTCATTCAGCCCATCGCAATCGAGGAATCAACCTGCCATAAAGAAGGATGCGATCACAAATGATGCGGGCAATAGAGCAAATTTGGGGTTGTATCTTTCTTTGACTTTTTTATTCCAGATTTTGCACTCTCGCATCTCATTTTTAACATTGCTAACTTTATCATCGCATCCTCTTTAGTTTGGCACAATCATTGAATGTGATTACTTTATTCAGACACCACATTTTTTCCATACCAATTATGATTTCAATGATGAAACACATGCCTTTATTTCTCATCGCATGTACTAGAATCAACTTAATTTCAGGACAGTCAATTCATGAAACATTTCTAGAAGTTAATGGTCCACTAGCTTTCTTTCAAAATGATTTTTACGAAACTTGATAAGAGCATCGCATGAGTCATTTCAGTCTATTAGCAACGAGGACGTTGCTGCGAATAAATTTGGGGGTGCCAGTATTTAATTTTAACCTTGTTACTTTTAGACATTCAATTAATAAATAAATAACTGGAACACTTTTACTCATATTACTGAACTTTGCATTTGGTTCTATAGGAGTATCAACTGGTTCGCAACCTATCATACATGTTTCCTTAAGCAAATCCAGAGTATACTTCCGTTGGGAAACTAAAATTCCTTTTTTCGATCGAGCTACTTCCATTCCAAGAAAGTATCTTAGTTTTCCAAGGTCCTTGATTTCAAATTCCTCAACCATCTTTGCCTTCAATCGGTCAATCTCTTAGGCATCATCATTTGAAATAACAATGTCATCAACATAAACAATCAAAACTGCAATTTTTTCAAATACTGACCTTTTAGTAAAAAGAGTATGATCAGAATGACCCTGTTTATATCCTTGCAAATTTACAAGTATAATAAACCTGCCAAACCAAGCCCTTGGCGACTGTTTTGACCCATATAGGAACTTTCTTAATCTGCAAACTCGGTGATTAAACTGTTTCTCGAATCCTGGGGGAGGATTCATATAGACTTCTTCCTCCAACTCTCCGTTAATAAAGGCATTCTTTACATCAAGCTGGTGAAGAGGCCAATCCTTATTAACTGCAACAGAAAGAAGGACCCGAACTGTATTTAGCTTTGCAACTAGCGAAAAAGTCTCGGAATAATCAACCCAAAAGTCTGAGTAAATCCCCTGGCAACTAATCTGGCTTTGTATCTATCAACTGTTCCATCGGGCCTATACTTTATTGTGAACACCCATTTACATCCGACTGCTTTATGACCACTTGGAAGATTGACTTGATCCCACGTATGATTTTTCTCGAGAGCTCTCATTTCTTCCATGACTGTGGCTTTCCATTGAGGACTTTTCAAAGTTGTGTGTATACTGTTTGGTATCACCACTGTGTCTAGATTTGTAGTGAGAGCCTTAAACTCAGGAAACAGATTATTATAGGACAAGCAACTCTACAACGGATATTTTGTACATGATCTAGTACCTTTCCTTAGGGCAATCGGAAGATTAAGGGATTCATCTCTGTCTTTACTTTCTTCTGACATACTGCACTCACCCTCCGGTTCTGTTATTTTCCCACTTTCAAAGGTTTTTTTTCAGCGGGAGTAAGAGACGCTTCTTTTTCAGGTTCTACCATGTTCTCAAGAGTCACACAATCATCTGTCTCTACACCATCATCGACCTCAATTACATCTTTGCTGTCAGTGTCTTCCCTACTTTTGCTCTCAACGTTTTCAACACAAGCATTAGTTTTATCACATTTATTATCATGATCAGGGATAGGACTATTAGTACCTGGAACTGATCTCTGTTCAGACTCATGGACTGGAGCCGGAGAGATAACAGGTGACACTATTTCCTTCCTGAGATTCTTCCTATAGTATGTGATCCAAGGGACTTATTTGGTCGGGAGGATAGGTGCATTGGTACTGATATTGACATAAAGGATGGGTTCAGGTTCAGGTAAGGCAGAGAGACTGGGACCTCAATTGGTTTCTTTACTAGTATGCTCCCCCTGAAGAGAACCATTGGGAAAGAATGGATGATTTTCAAAGAATGTCACATCCATAGAAACAAATTATTTTCTGAAAGAGGGATGATAACACTTGTACCCATGCTGATGTAGAGGATACACCACAAAGACATATTTCTGTGCCCGAGGGGTAAACTTGGTACGGTTAGGGCCGTGTGTATGGACGAACACCACACAACCAAAGACATAAATGGGTACATAAAAAAGAAGTCTGGTATTTGGGTAAGACTCTTTTGAAGAAATCTAAGGGAGTTTGGAATTTTAGGACTCGGGATGGCATGCGATTTATTAGATGGGCTGCTATCAAGATAGCATCACCCCATAAATAAGAAGGAAGGGAAGTTGACAACATAAGAGATCGAGTAACTTCAACTAGGTGACGGTTTTTCCGTTCGACCACTCCATTTTGTTGAAGGGTGTACGCACAGGAACTCTGATGGACAAAATCCTTTTCAGACTGGGAATTCTCGTAAGACGTTATTAAGGTACTCTCGACCATTATCACTCCGGAGAATAACGATTTTGGCGTTGAACTGGATTTCTATAGAATTGTAAAATTGTTGGAAAACCGAAGTAACTTCTGATTTGTCTGTCAGAAGGAAGACCCAGGTTAGTCTAGTATGATCATCAATAAAGGTTACAAACCAACGATTCCCAATTATCGTAGTAACAGGTGACGGACCCCAAACATCGCTATAGAATAGGGTGAATGGTTTAGAAGGCTTATAAGGCTGAGAAGCAAAAGAAACACGAGGTTGTTTGGTTTGGACACACACATCGCATTTCAACTTAGAAATATTAATATTGTGAAAAAGGTGAAAAAACAAATAATTCATATACTAGAAATTAGGATGGCCTAGGCGATAATGCCATAACATATAATCAGTTTTAGAAACAGAAAAATGGGAAGAAAACAAACTAGTCCTATCACATATCCTAAAGGAGGCTTCTTCAATAAGGAAATAAAGTCCCTTGTCATGTCGGGCAGTGCCAATCGTCATCCCCGAATTCAGATCCTGAAAAACAACAACATCAGGTGAGAAGATAACACGACACTTCAAATCCCTTGTAATTTTACTAATAGATAACAGATTGTAAGAAACTTTTTGCACATGTAACACAACTTGGAGGATTAAGCCTGCAAAGGGCGACACCCGTCCTTTTCCAGCGATGGGGGCAAATAACCCATCTGCAATTCTGATCCTTTCATTTCCAGCACCGAGTTGATAAGACAAAAATTGATCAGAGGAACCGATTAAGTGGTCTGTGGCTCCTGAATCTAATATCCATGGTTTATTACCAGTTATACTCACAAGTTCAAAGGAGTGAAAAGTACCTGATTGAGCGATGGCACTTACTTCAATTGTAGTAGTAGTGCTCTGAGTGGCTTCCTGATTCTGAGGCTGAGTATCTCTAGTAACAGATTCACCAACAAGAGCCCGACTTGACTGTCATTTCTTACCATTTGGCGGTTAGTCGTGAAGCTTCTAGTATTGATCTTTCGTGTGCCGGGGTTTCTTGCAATGTTCACACACTGGGGGCGGCTTACTGTTCTGTTTATCTTGGACAGGGCCAGATGTTTTGAAAGTAATGGAATCTGTTGGTGTTACAGGTGTACTGTTCATGGCCCTCGATCTATCTTCCTCTAGGCGAACTTCAGAACAGACTTCCATTAGGGATGGTATAGGTCTGGTCCCTAATATACGACTTTGCACTGTATCAAATTTAGAGTTGAGTATGACAAGAAAGTCATACACGCGGTCCGTTTCCTCAGACTGATAATGTGACATTCCTCCGTAAGGACAATTCCAAATCATTTCACGACACAAATCCATCTCTTGCCACAAGAGAGACAACTTGTTAAAGTAAGCAATAACGTCCATTGTTCCCTATTTACATTAATGGACCTGCTTATGTAGGGTATATAAACGAGAGGCATTCTATCTCCTAGAGTAGAGTTTTTGGGCTGCCTCCCAAATATCACAGGCAGTGGTTGCATACAATAATGGTTTTCCAATTTGAGTTCTATACTTCCAATCAAAATCGATCTCAATAAAGAATCCTCTCCTTTCCAAATTCGCTCTTGGGATCACCGATCCTTGGTTTTGGTATTTCACCTATCAGTTATCCAAATTTGTGACGGCCTACAAGGGTCATTTTAATAGATTGGGACCAAGAAAAATAATTATCACCATTCAACTTTTCTCCTATAATAAAACTAGAAGAATTGGCTATAGCTCTAGAACATAAATTTGAGGGGTAAGTAGGGAACGGAGTTACCGAGTTTTCAGGATATGGGTTTAGATCTGGTTGGATCTTGGATGTCGATCCCAGGGCTTCCCCAATAGCAATTATCTGCTGGTGGAACATCTCGTTCTGTCATTTAATCTGCAACTACAATTGGGTAACTTGATCTTGGATTATACTCCCCTGGTCCTGGTGGTATGATGAAGAATCTCCCCTTCCAAACTCACCCATGATCGGCGAAAATTGCCCCATTTGATTGCTCATACTCGGCTGAGAAACACCTACACACCTTCCATCGGCCTTTTGGTGTGGCAGTGGCTAAGCAGGGAAGACCGGCTGCAACGACAATAGATGGGAAGCGCTGGGCAAGGCCGATCTTGACTGGGCAGTGCCGATCTCGCATGGAGAAGCACTGGGCATCACCGATCTCGACTGGGCGACGTCGTTTGGTTCTGTCTGATAGCGATCGGACCTGATCGCGGCAGGGCAGCTTCGTTCGACTCCGTCTGAACGTGGCAGAATCGGATCGCGATAGGTCGTCGATCGCTACTAGGTCTGGCAGCTGGTCGTTCCTTCTTTAAAGGGACCAGTCGACAAGTGGTAGGGCAGTGGCAGCTGGTCTGCTGACTGGTCGGTCCAGATCTGATCGGAATGGGTTGGGTGATCGTCACGAAAGTGGGGAAGGAGAGACTGAAAATATCATTCAATGGTTTTTTGGATAATACTGGTTATATTTGGGTTATTGGTTTGGGATTCTCCTATTGAATTTTTCTCAATGGTGGCCATTGTCTCCATGCTCTGATACTATGATGAAAAACAGAGTAGAGAAAGAAGAAAAGCATACCAAGATTTTACGTGGAAAACCCTAATCAGGGAGAAAAAACCATGGGATAAAAGGATTCTTATTAGAAGACTGATACAAAGAAATACAACAAACCACTAGCTTAAATAGGAAAAGGGAAACCCTAGGGTACAATGAAAAAGACAAAAATGCCCCTAGAGTACAAAACCCTAATTTCAACAATCTTAAATTGATTCTTCCTAATTAAAGTAAGACTTGTACATCTAGGATACCTGGCGATACCACCTTTTTTCAAGGATGAACTCGTATGTCAACCGCGTTCTTACTAACTAATTCAAATGATATTGTTAAGGGTTCATAATTATCTTATCTTATCCAGTGACACATTCATGCTCTGATATTATTCAACCTGGGATAATGGACACTTGTTTGTACTACTTGATTCCATTAACGATGATCCTACATAATCACAAAGTATCACTTTTCCTCCACCCTACCATATTATGCACTCCATGATTAGATTCTAGATATTAAATTGTTTGCATATTATTCTCTATATAGTTGAACCTTCCTTCTTTTATATGTTCCTTACATGAACAGACCCACAGTATCTTTTACTTTAACTATTTCCCAACCTTCTTGATAGAACTTATACCTTCGGAAGATTTGTTGCTATTATTAGCAAAATTTTAACTTAGATTATCTAAATGCATCCTTCTTGCATCAATAATCAATAGACGTATAATGAGTTAGAAGAAGTCTTCCTTACCTAGCATCTTTCTCTCAAATACCTAATATTACTAAGTTAACCAAGTAAACTTTACTATTTGCTTGTACTCCTCAATTTCTAATATGTACATATATATACCTAATTACCAAAGTCCTACCCTTAGATATGCTTTCACATAACCCCCTGTTCATCGTTCTATCTTTTACTAGACCCCAACCATAACATATTAAAATAATCTAGGATTCATACTCTTTAGGTACCAAATTATATGCAAACTTATTAAATGTATAACATACCTGTCGCGATGTGAGATATATTTTCTACCTTTCCTTAGGTCAGTTCTATCATTTGTTTCAGTTGGCTAATGGGATCTACAAGTCTTCCTGGTTTCGTCTCACTTGAATCCTCATTAGTAATTACTGTTTGTGCAAAGCGGCTAGGCATTATTGACTGCAAGTTGCTTTCTTCTTGTGTTAGCATAGGACATTCTTTGCGGATATGTCCTGGTTGTTCGCATTTAAAACAAACTCCTTTCTTAACACACTTCTATTGATGATATTTACCACATTCTGCATAGTATGGTTTCCCTCCATGAGGCTTACGAGTCTTCGCGGGCTGCGGTTTCTTATTAAATTCAATAATAATCTTGTCTGGTAGTTCCATCCAAGAACCCCTTGTGAAGTCCACAGAGTTTCCAACACTACTCAATCTTAGGAGTTTCCTCCATGAACTTAAAATTCTTCCGACTGGTTACTCCCAGCATCCATCTCTTGTTTCCCTTATTGATCATTATAGGTTTTAGTTGCTGGTCTGTAGTTGACTTGATAGTTCCTTGCTCTACTTTATTCTCTGACTTCGACTGAGGGCATTCCATTTTAAAGTGTCCAGGCTGACCACAATTATAACATATGCATCACCATAACACTACCCTGAATGACATCTATTATATGATGAACACCGAGATGTCTGTTTTATTATGGAATAGGTGTTGTTAATTCTATCTTACCCAAAAAAAATGAATTTCTAATACTCTAACTACAACTGGAACTAACACGTACTAATAGTGGAATAAGAGATCGATCCCAAGAGAACCGCTATTAATTGGCCTAAAATAGACTACTTGAATTCCAAAATGCAAAAGATTAAATGAAGGTTGTTTGTTGTAAGAACTAGAAACTAACTAAATGAAAAAGAGAATTGATATAGAAAATTTTATTGATGAGAGAAATAAGAAAGATTGTGAGATAAGATTCAATTGAAATAAAATCTTGGAGATTTTATGTGAACTAGGCAATTCTATCATTGACTTAACAAATAATCATACAATTAGATTATTCAATAGTTCATTAAGAATAAATTCCTAATGCCCTAATTAGCTAATTTCACAATTAACCCTAATCTAGGTCTTAATTGCTTCCTAAAGATATTTCACAATTATCCCTAAATTGCATTAAACTCATGGGTTTTCTTAACTATTCCAGTCTTGAAATCAAAAGACTGAAAATTCAAGATTGATTACATGAATGTTCTGAATTAATATATTTTTTAAAGAAAAGAGAAAAAGAAGTTCACATTTTCTATCAAGAAAAAGAAGTCCACATTTTTTATCAAGACTACTAATTATTGCAACTATAATTACAATTTTGTTATAAAACCATACAAAAATTGATTAATCTTGAGTTGTCAATTCAATCTTAATCAATTTTTCTAAATCTCAGCAAGAACATTCAAAAGAAAGTAATTACATGAAAGAAAATTCAAGAAAAAGTCCCAAGAAAATGCCAATCTACCAAATTCCCCAAGAAAAAGGATTACCTACTCATGGATGATGAAATTCTTCAAGCAATCCATTGATAGTTGCATATTTGATACGAAGTCTGAATATAAATTGACTGAATCTCACAAAAAATTACAAGAATCGCTCTGTAAATTCGAAGTCTCTCTCTAAAATAATGGGGTTTTTCTTCTCTTTGAAGTTTCTCTCTCTAAAATGGGTTTTTTCCTTTTCTCTTTTCCTCCAAAATTGATATCTATATGTTTTGTTGAAGAACTGAATAGAAATTTATACCAGCTGTCGTGAGGGATGAGGATGAATCGTGTCAAAATCCGAAAAAAAGAATGAACTCATCGAGTTTTTGCAGCAAAAAGCGAGCTTCCTAACTTATACTCGATCCTCGATGCACGATGCTGCTTTACTCGATGCTCGACGCTGGATGGCCTTTACTTGATAGCTTTTACTCGATGAAAAAATGAATAAGAAGAAACTCGATAGTACTCGATGACTCGATGGTTGATTACTCGATGACTCTATAGTTGATTACTCGATGATATCCACTGGAATTTACTCGATGCATTACTCGATGGTATGAAATATAGAATACTTGATGCTCGATAGCCTTTTACTCAATTATACACGATAGTATCCTACTAAATACTCGATGCTCGATTACTCAACAGCCTTACTCGATGGCATTCTGGGTATTTGTTGATTTTCTTTGTCATGTTTTATCTTTTTAGCACAATTTTCTTGTAATGACTTCTAAATGCATTGGGAACCATTTTACTTACAAAATTAGCATTTAAGCAAATAATCAACAGAATTTTGGAAAAATTAACATAGAAAATATACATCCTTTAAAAACCTAACAGTGTCCTACCAATATTAGCAGCTACTTCCCTCCTAAATCGAAAACTTCAATATTAATATAACAGGTTTCGCTTGAAGGAAATCGATCATGAGGATTTCCATGAGCAACGGAAAGATCATTCCAAATTACAATCATATATGAACTTTATAAATTACAGTCATAAAACGAAATATATGGTTATGCATTCATTAAAAAAATTACAGCATGATACAACAAATAATCAAGGAGAAATGTACACACATTTGTAGATTCATCACTAAGGTCCTTGATCACGAATGCTCAAACATAGCAACCTCAAACACTCGTCCAACACGACCGCTACACAGCATGAACACCGTGCACTCGAACTTAACGATCGCCTCGGTCAATAACCTCCACAGATGTCTATGAAAGAGATGAAATATTCATACCCACCCCGAGCTCTAACATTCATCGAACCACAGAGGTTTGAATGTACAAGCTCCAAGGCTTCCTTGGCTCTGTAACCTTTTCCAGTAAAAGGTCGTTTGGTCATCTTACCTTCGAGGCTTGATTCACATACTGACAAGGAGTTTTTTTCTAAACTCTTTAGAAGTCCACTTTTCACCAACTTCTCAATCTTATTGAGGTTGATGTGACCTAACCTTAGATACCAAAGATGGGCATTTTATTTAGGAGAAACCTTTGGTCTTTTAGCTGTTGTTGCCGTACTAAACAAGTGTTAAACAAGGCTTTTATGACTAACGGCCTTAGTACATATAAGTTACTTTCCATTGAACTATAACCAATCTCCATTCCATTCTTGAAAATAAACACTTTATTCTCAGAAAAGGAGACGGTATAGGCTTGTTCAATGAGACAAGAAACCGAGATTAAGTTCCTCTTAATATGAGGAACTACAAAAACATTATCCAGTAACAGATACGTTTCTTGTTGACAAATAACTTCAGTCTGCCTCAACAACAGCTGAAACAACCTCCCCAGTACCGACTCGAAGAGTCATCTCTCCCTGTGGCAACGATCAAATCGTAGTGTTTTTATTTTCTTACCTAACAAGTTTTCAACTTCAGTCTTATACTCCTTGAACTTGTCAAGGCCTTCAGACTTACGTTGCATTAAGAAGAGATACCCAAACCTTGAATAATCATCTATGAAACAGATGAAATATTCTTACCCATCTCGAGCTCTAACATTCATCAGACCACATAGGTCTGAATGTACAAGCTCCAAGGCTTCCTTGGCTCTGTAACCTTTTCTAGTAAAAGGTCGTTTGGTCATCTTGCCTTCGAAACATGATTCACATATCGGCAAGGAGTTTTCTTCTAAACTCTTTAGAAGTACACTTTTCACCAACTTCTCAATCTTATTGAGGTTGATGTGACCTAACCTAAGATGCCAAAGATGGGCATTTTTCTTCGGAGAAACCTTTGGTCTTTTAGCTGTTGTTGCTGTACTGAACATTTCAGTGTTAAACAAGGCTTTTATGACTAATGACCTTAGTACATATAAGTTATTTTCCATTGAACCAAAACCAATCTCCATTCCATTCTTGAAAATAAACATTTTATTCTCAGAAAAGGAGACGGTATAGTCTTGTTCAATGAGACAAGAAACCGAGATTAAGTTCCTCTATATATGAGGAACTACAAAAACATAATCCAGTAATAAATAACGTTTCTTGTCAACAAATAACTTCAGCTTGCCTACAGCAACAGTTACCAGTGCCGACTTAAAGAGTCATCTCTCCATGTGGCAATGTTTGCCAGGAACTGAATCTTTAGTAAGAAGAACTAACATGATTGGTAGCACCCGAATCTAAGAATCCAGGCAGAATCATCATTCTCTACCAAACATGTCTCCAAGATCAATAAATCAGATTTACTATCTTGTCTCCTTTTTTGGAAACGGTGGGATCAGTGTCAGAACAATTGACACCACTAGTTTTGTCATCCATCCTTTTATGTTCAAAAAGTAAGAATTAACGTTCAAAAAAATCTTGTAATGAGTCCATGATCTCACGTGCAATGATCATGTTCTAAACCCTTTTGGCCAAAACATCAGGTATGTTAGCCGAAATGTGAAGTTGGGCCAACGAATTAGCCTTCATCCACACCTCATATGCATTGCGAACACTTTGCTATGCATCAAGGGTCGGGACTTGAGGACACTCCTAAACCATGACAAATACGAGGTCGTTTGCCATGAAATAGGTTTCACACGATTCTTTCCACTGTAAGTAGTCGGTCATATTAAAAGCATTAAAAGGAAATACTAACGAGTGGCTAAAAAGAAAAGCATATTGACCTATGTTAGGTTTAAAGCAAATACTCGTTGTAAAATAAAAACAACAACCAATAAGGTTTTAGCAAAACTAATATGAGCCCCGTGTGATAATTAGTTTCGCAATGACGCTTCAAAAGTTTAGGACAAAAGCCGCCGAAGGGATCATTAACTTGCTTAACAATCTCTCGTAAGTGTGACTTGCCATTTTAGGCCCTAGAGGGCCGCCCAAAAAAGCCAATCCGAAGGAAAAAAATCCGATTGGGGCAAAACCTAAAGCGACCCTATCCATTTCTGGAGTTCACCTTGATCTTGACCAACTGCACAAAACCCATTCGAAGGGGGACGCTCAAAGGCGACACGAGGGAGTACAGAATGATCTCATGGTGTGAACCAATGACAGAGACCATAGGATGTGTTGATACACACCCTTCACCCACTTACTATAAACACTCTTTCTGTCCACTTTGAGATTGACTCATGCAAACACCATCCGAAAGGGGATGCTCCCAAGGCACCACGAGACCAAGCATGAATCTCACAGTGTGAACATTCAAGGAGAAACGTGAGTGAAATCATAGACATATCAAATACATCTCTTCCTCCCACTAAGTATTTTATAACCTAGGATTTAGCTTACCTAGAAAAAACACGGCTAAGGATTTTAACTAAGTGACTTTTAGTTTGCCCAAGAGTAACTTTTACTTTGGATAGTTAAACAATATATTTTTTTTATCATCATCCATTAAACTTTTTAACGGAGTCTTTGACCAAAACGTCGCATGCTTGTTGAAAATCTATCTAATTCACCTTTCCAAGTAGGTGAGGTGTTACGTTTCTGTCAACTTAAGAACCCCAGCCTAGCCAGAACCCGCCTTAGACAAAAGGTCCCTTATAGATAGATTTAAAACAAATTTAATCTTTTATGCCAACCATTTAATCCTATTTAACCGATTTTAAAAGATTAAACTAGGTTACTAAACTCTTTATAACCACTTGAACTTAGGTCTATCTCAATCCAATTTTAAAACCCTTTTAAAAACTTGAGTTCACCCTAAGTTCGCATGCAACTCTTTCTTATTGATTTTAGGTCTAATTTCCTTTATCACACTTATAAACTGAAACAACCACCCCAATGCTAAGCTAACACATGCAAGGCATTCATAACGATTATAAACAACCTAAGTGTTATGCTCCATGCATTGTCTATTCACTGCTACTTCTTTTATATAACACTTATACAAAACAACAATGAAACAAGCAAAAACATGCTTCCATTCACCATTACACTATAACACTTATAATAAAAGGATGATGTATGATAATGCTCACTGCATGAAAAATATAACTCTTATATTTCATGATGCATGCGGATACTTTCAAGTAATTTCTTCATGCTTGATTATAACATTTATAATACATGATGCATGAATAATTGCACAACCTAAGGTGGATTTTTAAACTATATGTCAAACACTTTGGCATATAAGCACTATACATCACATGTATAAAATAAATGTTGATGAATCGGGTAAAATTGCATTAAAATCAAAAAATTAAAGTTAACTATTACAAAGACAAGGAGGTTCCGGTTCAAAAAAGCGAACCGGGTCTTGAACCGCCCAAGCGAAGTAACACCTCTCCAACCATCGTGTACTAAACTCCCCACGATCGTCTACACGATAAAACAAATGCTTCGTTCTATCACTTACCAACGCTCCCAGAGCTAAACGATCGTTTAGCAAATACTACACGATCGTGTACCTTTTACTAAGCGATGAAGCTTGAGGTACACGATCGCTTAGCACGCTCCGCACAACGCCCGCCTTACGCGATCGTCTAAACGACTACGATGCGATAAAGCACCATCGCCTAAGCGATCGCTTAGCTAGCGCCTCCGTAACATATACGCGCAATCATGTAAGTAGTAACTAAGCGATGATGCTTACTAACTACACGATCATCTAGCGTGTGCCTTTTACTAAAAGATGAGCATCACATGCTCCCACTACGAGTGTCTATCTCCAGTGCCTATGCGATCGGGCAACCAACGCTATGCGATAGAGTAAATGATTTACTCAATCGCTTAGCATTAGCTAAACGATCGTTTAGTAAACTATATGATCGTATAGAAAAATCTACATGATCGCTTAGATAAATCCCAACGATCGTTTACCTTAGGCTACACGATACGACTAACGCTTGGTATTCTTCTTCGTTGAGAACCGCATCTCCATGCTTTGAAACTTCATTACAAACGACTCGACTAACTCAAACTCTTTGAATTACAGACTCGATTGCAAGTTAATTACGCCAAAAAACATAGGGGCCCTTACAAATTAACACTTTGTAATTGAAGAAAGCTTTAACTAAAGGCAATTAAACCTGAAACATTCATCAACTCCATCCACAAATGCACTTAACAATTAAATACAAATGTAGAAACCCACCGAGAATGTAAAGTGAAGTTCAAAACAGACTTGTAATTTGGAATATCATAACAACCTGGCTCTGATACCAATTGAAGGAAATTGATCATGAGGATTTCCATGAGCAGTAGAAAGATCATTCCAAATTACAATCATATATGAACTTTACAAATTACAGTCATAAAACGAAACATATGGTTATGCATTCGTTATAGAAATTAGAGCATGATACAATAAATAATCAAGGAGAAATCTACACATATTTGTAGATCATCGTCAAGGTTCTTGTTCACGAACGCTCGAACACAACAACCTCGAACGCTCGTCCAACATGACCGCTACATAGTACGAACACCACGCACTCGAACTTAACGATCGCCTCAGTCACAAACACCCCAACAACACGAACAACCTCCACAGAACCTCGACGATGTCAAGTTGAGTATGACACCACTAAGAAGGCTACCTTGGTATTCTCGGTGTGAGAATCTAGAGGGTGGGCTCTGTGTGGACTTGGTTTGATGCAGAAGACAGAGGATTCAACAATCATGTAAACGATTGATCAAGTGGGAGAAGGTTGAACTTATCGTATAGGTCGATGCCCAATCGTTTAGCAAAAGCTAAGTGATCGTCTAGCAAAAGCTAAGTGATTGTTTAGCTCATCGCTTAGCTACATGTCTGTCGCCTTTAAACACTACACTATTGTTTAGCTCGCTCCAAGTTGGCACTTAGTAAATCCTATTTACTTGACTTTTGTGAGATGATTTTCCAAGAGAGAAAATCTCAAAATCAATTTTTTTTAACATTACTAAAATTAGAAAAACAATTTTTCTTTTATCTCAGGGTTACCATGAACCACCAATAACCTCCTACTCAATTGGTTATTAGAGAAAAATATTTAATTATCTAATAATTAATATTATTATAAATATAAATGATAACCAACTTATCATACTATATTTATAACCTATAGTTCAAATATTTCATCTCATAAAACATATAAACCATAGTTCTTTTTCTATTCCATGGCATTTAATGTAAATCACATTGTTAGTTGTAAAAGGGAGAGGAAAATAAATATGTTTGTCTTATGTTATGCGTTAATCTCCATGTGTCGACAGTCATGCGTTGGACTAGAAAATATGAAATATGCATTAAGTTCGTACGCAATGACCTTACGTTCCTATCACAAGTTTTCTTGCTTTCTCGCCAAGTATAATGAGAACGCAAGTTTCTCGGGATGATCCGAGGTCGAGCACAGGAACTTGTAACTAAATAGTGTTTGGGAAGTAATGCGTTTAAGGCGATGAATAAAAGTAAACAGACAGAAGTTAAAGGATTACACACTACCTCTACTCCTAACTAAACAAATTGAGCAATGAAAGTTTAACTATGAGAATTGTTAGAGATTCAACAACTGTTAACGCATAATAATGTTCATTATGTTAGGTCACTCGAGTAATCCTAGCTCGCCACATTAACGCATCGCACACCTCTCGGTGGCCAGCCGCATACCTATATCTCTAATGCATGGTCGTGTCGAGCATAAGATCGTGCCTATCTCTAGGAACAAGACTTACTTTGCTTTAGTGCATTCCACTACTTACCTTCTCGAGTAGTTAATTATGGCTAGTCAGCTCATAGACAAGTGTTGCTACAGCCTCACACCAAGCAAAGAGGATTAACTCACTATACTGTGCAACGCACACCTCTCGGTGGGTTGCTACATGCATCCTATCTCTAGGCTGCACGATTGAGTATGCGAATGTCTTCGATGCTTAACTAAATGATGAATGTAGATGATGATGAAGAAGAAGATGATGATGAAGATGGTGTTGAAGGAACTAAGATATGCATTGATTACAAACTGTATAATGTTTTAAGCCAAAATGTAATATAATATAGAGATAAGAGGAGAAATGGAAGGCTAGATGAAAAAAAAATCTCTTGTTTTTCATCCGAAATGCGTCAAGGTTGCTGGTGGCACCATGGATGGATGGTGGAGAAGTCTCTCTCGAGCTCTATCTTCAGCGAAACTCCGGTCATCACTCGGAATGAGCTGTGGAGGTGAAGAATCCTCAAAGAGTGTCTGCTCATGCTCTCATCTGTGATCACAAGGATCTGCCTTAAGGCAGAAACTCTTATGATTTCAAGTGAAGATCCAAGGTGCTATTTATAGAGCTCAAACGCCGACAACATTGATGATTGCGTTCTTACTCACTGATACCTTTGTTGCGGTATGGGCAATGTCAACATCACCTTATCTTGTTGATACTCCCAAGGTATGTATTCAAACTTGTTTCTCCTAAAGTGACAACGCATTCCACCCACTTGGCGATCAATTTTCCATTACAATTATCACTTTGTGGACGCAACATTCCATGCGGCGAACTAGTCTTTATGAACTTTTGCATGTGGTTACTCTTGCGACGGACTGAGGTCGACACATGCAGTCAATCCCTGCAATGGCTGCAAAAATAGATGCTTTGATGCATAATAATGCATGATATAAGGTTAGTGAGGATTTCTGATGCTGGTCGACGTAAGCTCACTTTTTCACATGAATTCTTGGTATTATTGACACATATTCTTCTTATTAGCCCTCATAATTCTAAGTAAAATGCTACAATAGCTTGTATTTCTACAAGCTATCACTCATTTATATTAATCCTCCACTAGATGTATCTCATACACCATACCGATTATATAATATATAATCAAATTACCTCTTGTCAATTTGAACATTTCAAATCAACACCAAGAACTAATCCTCAACTGAATCCATTGAGCTACCAAAGGGACCTCATGGACCTTTAGCTCGAAGCTCCAATGGTACGTGAATAACTAACTGAACTCTTTAATCACGGGATCCACCATCCGTTAACTGCCAGGCACTCCACTAAAGACCAACAACTGAACTCTCCTTACCACAGATATATTATGTGTCCATCTTAACAAATCAGAAGTGCGACAACCCTTCACAGATCGCTCGTAAGTACAACTCGGCCAATAACCGTTATTCCCCTGTAGTTACATCTAACTCCTTAAGTACCACTGATTCTTCTAATGAACATAAGTCATAGTCCTACTATGATTGAGTTTTCTCATCCAAAGAGAAGCGTGGCCACTATGTTTAAGCCCTGGAATCAGCCCTTAAAGGAGCAATCTCTCTACTTATCCCTACTTCGGGAAAGGAGTGAATTCCATCTTGTGGATTGAGTTCCCAGCTCACAGATCAGATAAGTCGCCAAAAAGGTAGGCATGTTGAGTTGGCAATCTGGCCACTCTCACCCATACTAATCAAAGGACCGCCCTCAAAGGCAGAAGTTCCCAAAACACTCAAGATTGAGGTCGTATCACCTATGGTCATTTAGGTGAGATGTAAGTCTCTAATATCAACGACATTATATATAGAGTCTAGTCATCTCATGGTCCGGTCTTATACAAACTTTTTGTATAGGATACCCTTGCTCGCACGTCTCCACATGAATGGTCAGGATCTACTATCTGTAGTAGTTGACAACACTTGCAAACCTCTACAAAGCGGGTCATATCCGTAGTGTCACCAGGATCGGTATCCCACCTTAATCCTTATACTACGAACCTATTTAGGTTATCATTTAAGGCATGATCCACTTGTATATCACATATACATGCTTAAGTTCACATAAGATAACCATGGAGTTTCGTTTATTGGATATGTGTAAATGAAAGAATGAAATAACAATTATTTTATTCATCAAACAATGTGTATCATTACAAACAACGAGACTACGGGAGAATTAGGACACCAATCCCAACACCGTTATTATCTCCAGTATTCTCGCGTTCCACACCACCGCTAGGGTTTTCAGTTCCTACTGTTGGCTGTTTTTTCCACCTGATACAATGAGGCATGCTTCCTATAATATAATTATATGACACATTCTCTCAATAAAAAGACATCTTTATTGTACCAATGCAAGCCCAACACATGCTAATACCTGCTAAGTCTCTAATCCAACACCCTTAGGGTTCCTAAAACCTTTGCTTTGATACCAACTTGTCACGCCCCCTCCCATATATCATTTTAACCTGAAAAGGGATGTGAAGACAATAAATATCAACCCTCTCATTGTTAGGGTTGATGCACTAAATCTTGTGGGTTCTGTAGTTTGTAATTGTAATGTACAAACGATTTTATTTATTTATTAAAAGATGAGATATTTTATTTAGTAGCATTAACTCACAAAACCAATAAACTAGCATCAAGATTATCATCTGTAGCTTAAACATGTATGTAGAAACATACGGGTGAACATGTTTAAGTGATAGCCTAAATGGTCTGTAGTAGATGAATAAGGCGTTATACCTTATCCTGGTGACACTACGAATACGACCCGCTTTGTAGATATTATAATTGTTGTAAACTATAAATGATCTTATCTTAATCATTCATGTGGAGAAATGTGAGTGGGAGTATTCTATACAAAGGTGTTTGTATAAGACCAGACCACGAAATGATTAGTCTCATTATATAACACCGTTGATAATAGAGACTTACATTTCACTAGGATGACCATAAGTGACATGACCAGAATCCTGAGTGAGTTGTGAACTCCTACCTATGAAGGCGGACCTTTGATTTGTATGGGTGGGTGTGGCCAAATCGCCGACTCATTAAGCCTATCATTTTGGAGATTCTTCTAATTGGGGAGCTAAGAACATAGTTACACTAGACGAAATTCACTCATTTCCTAACGTCTTGGTAAGTATATAAATTGTTCCCTTAAAGGCTTATTCCGGGGCTTGAACAATGTGGAGTCACACCCTCACTTGGCCTCAGAAAGGTTTGGTCATAGTTGGACTATGATTTATTGTTCATTAGAGGGATCAGTGGTACCTAAGAAGTTAGATGTAACTATAGGGAAAAACTGTAATTTTGACCCAATTGTACTTACAAGCAATTTGTGAAGGATCGTCGTATTGTTGACTAGTTATATCAAATGGACACAGACATATATCCATAGTGCAAATAGTGCAATTTTCGATCTTTAGTGGAGTGACTGACAGTTAATAGATGTTGAGTAATTTAATTATAGGAGTTTAATTACTTATTCAAGTACCATTGGAGCTTCAATCTACAGGTTCATAAGGTCCCCTCTATAGCTCAACAGGTAATATTCAGAATTAATTTTGGATTAATTTGAATTGTTCAAATTAACTAAGGGAATTAGTTATATGTGATAATTAATTTAACTTAGTTATATATGATATAATTAATATATGTATTTGATACATTATAATATAGATTTTATTTGAGAGGAATTATATATTTGAAAACGAATCAAATATTAATTATATGGATGACATTCATGTAAGTAAATTTAGTATAAATGTAATTTATATTAAATACCATGTAATATTGAGAGAATTAATAACTATAGGTTATATTGTATTTGATACAATATAAAAACTATAGGTTATATGTTATATATGATGTAACATTATATATATATATATATATATATAATTATAATATTAATTTAATAAATTATTTTTAATAATTTAAATTAATTTTTTAAAATTAAAGCGGGGAAATAACTTCCTTCCCCTTAATTCTCTCTCAGTGAATTACGTGGTGAGTGGGACAGTTTGAATGAAAAATCATCTTTCTCGTTTTTTTCTTCATAGAGTAGTGTGGTGCATGATTCTACTTCTCCTAAGAAAATTCCCTCTCAAATTCTCTCTCCCCCCCAAAAAAGATCTTAGAGCCCATACACTATTGAAGATTCTCTTCTTCTACATAGAATATGGACGTCTCATTTGTAGTGGTGTCCTATTCTCTAGTTTTTTGTTCGAGAGTTCGAGATTGTTCATGGAGAAGAGGAATTTTGTGAAGGCTGTGAATTCTTCTAGGGTAAATTTTCTTAAAACGCTAATTTTCTTTTTTCCCTCTCTTTGCATGCTGTAAATTAAATGTTTTTTTTTTGCATAATCTTTGTTTTGTAAAATTTTAATATGTGAAATTGGGAATTAGGAACAATTCTTGCTTTCGCAATGGAACTTCACCGTTCCTTCAATTAGTATCAAAGCATGGTTCTTTGTCCCTATTTTTTAATTTTTCCAAGATTGAATTTGCAGATTTAATGGTGGGTTTGCATTCTGTAAATTGTTCACATGATGAATGGATTTGTGAATGTTTACAATTTTTTGATGTCTACGAGATTAGACCTTTTAGACTTATCGCTCTTTTTTTACAAATTGGTTTGTAAGGGCCCTTTGTTTTTTTGGCATAAATTGCGATAAAATCTATAATTTGAAAGTTTTGAGTTGTTCGTGATCATTTCGGTGAGTTTCTGGAGAAAACGAGGCCTAAATCAGAGAAGGATCGATGAAATTCGCAACTGAATAGTGGCTACTATACAGTAGCGTTGCAACGTTGTGTCATAGCGTTGGAACACTGCGAATGGTGAATGGAAAAATTTTCCATAGCGTTGCAACGCTCCAAGATGGAAAATTTTTTCTGGCTCACGTGTGGTTTGATTTGAGATTCATTTGTTTTTCGTCCGGTTTTGCTTGGTTCGAGCGGTTCAAGGGCAGTTTGGGTGCTAGGCGGTCCGATTCGTGCGGTTCAAAACCTGGTTCACCTGTTTTGAACCGGTTGGCTATTAATTATGTAATAGTTAGTTGTTTTAATTAATTAACTTAATATAAGTGTTATGTTAATTTAATTAATTGCTTAGGAGTCCAATCACAATCCAATAATTGTTGTTTAAATTATGCATTTGATGTATGATTTAATTTTATTTATATATGTCGTAATGTATGCCATATAGTAAAATTCCACCATAGGTTATGCATTTTTCATGCATCATTTATATTATAAATGTTATAATATATAGTTGCATGATTTAATAGTATAGTATGCTCATGTATCATATAATATAAGTGTTATAATATATGTTTGCATGCATTAATAACATAGTCATGCATCATTTATATTATAAAGTGTTATAATATATAGTTTGAATGTATGGATGAATGTATGTTATTAACTATTTCATTACTTTATTATATAAGTGTTATGTATGTTAAGTAATGAAATGGGATTGCATTAAATGGGATTGTATGTTATTCATTATTTCATTCCTGCTCAAAATATATCTTGGCATATGAGCGTTGGATAACAGCAAATGAAATGGCCCGAGCATATATCTTAGCAAGCCTTTATGAAGTCTTGACCAAGAAGCATGAGCCTATGCTCACTACCCATGAGATCATGGAGTCCCTGCGAGGAATGTTCGGACAACTATCTACTCAGCTCAGGCATAATGCTCTTAAATTCATCTTCAATGCCCCGTATACAAGAGGGGGATCTATTAGAGAACACGTTCTCAACATGATGGTACACTTCAACATGGCTGAGATGAACGAATCTGACATCGATTAGGCCAGTCAGGTTAGCTTCATCTTAGAAACTTTACCTTAAATTTTCCTACAGTTTCGTAGCAATGTTGTTATAAACAGGATTGACTACAACCTGACCACTATGCTCAAAGAACTGCAGACTTTCCAATCCTTGATGAAAACCAAGGAATAGAAGGGTGACGAAAATGTTGCTTCGTCCCCTAAGAAGTTCTATAGAGGTTCGACCTCTGGAACTAAGTTTGTGCCTTCTTTTTCCAACACCAAGAACTAGAAGAAAAAGAAAGGCGAGAAGGGGAAACCTAACACACCAGTTGCTACCCAGAAAGGCAACAGTGCCAAGGCTACAAATGAATCTGTTTCCATTGCAACTAGTAGGGACAATAGAAGAGAAATTGTTCCAAATACTTGGCAGAAAAGAAGAAGGCCAAGCAAGATAAATGTGATTTACTTGTTTTGGAGACTTGTTTAGTGGAGAATGATGATTCAGCCTGGATAATAGATAGGCGCCACTAACCATGTTTGTTCTTCATTTCAGGGAATTAATTCTTAGCGACAATTAGAGGCTGGGGAGATGAAGATGCGTGTTGGAACTGGGCACGCCGTCTCAGCTATGGTAGTGAGAGATCTTTGACTCTTCTTACAGAAATCTTATATTTTATTAGATAATGTATATGTGGTTCGAGGCTTGAAAAAGAACCTGATTTCTACAAAATGTCTTCTAAAACAACATTACTCTTTAAATTTTAATGTAAACAAAGTGTTCGTTTACAAGAATGGAGTACATATTTGTTGTAATAATCTCGAAGATAATTTATATGTGTTAAAACCATTAGGAACTAAAGCCCTCCTAAATACTGAATTGTTTAAAACTACGGTAACTTATAATAAAAGACTTAAATTTCTCCTAAGGAAAATGCCCATCTTTGGCACCTAATTAGGACACATAAATCTCAATAAGATTGAGAGACTGGTCAAGAATAGACTTTTAAGTGAGTTAGAAGAAAATTCTTTACCTTTATGTGAGTTATGCCTTGGAGGCAAAATGACTAAAAGATCTTTTACTGGAAAATGTCACAGGGCCAAAGAACCCTTAGAACTTATACATTCAAACTTTTGTGGTCCGATGACTGTTAAGGCAAGATGAGGATTTGAATATTTCATCACTTTTACTGATGATTGTTCTAGATATAGGTATGTTTATTTAATGCAACATAAGTCTGAAGCCCTTCAAAAGTTCAAGGGGTACAAGGCTGAAGTTGAAAATCATTAAATAAAACCGTTAAAATATTTGGATCTAATCAAGTTAGAAAGTATATGGATCTAAAATTTTAAGAGTATTTGATATAACATGGAATTGTATCCCAACTTTCAGCACTTGGTACACCTCAGCAAAACAGTGTATCAGAAAGGAGAAATCAAATGTTGGACATGGTTCAGTCTATAATGAGCTATGCTTCCTTACTAGACTCATTTTGGGGTTATGCAATACAGATTGAAGCTTACATTTTGAACTGTGTTCCGTCCAAAAGTATTGCTAGAATAACTTCAGAATTATTGAATGGTCGTAAAGGTAGTTTACGCCATTTCAGGATCTAGGTGTTGGAAAACAGAAACATGCAGCGGAAGAAAACATGATCATTAAGCATTATAATTCCTCAATTTTGACATCAAAATAAGCATGTTCATGGGGTATCAAGAGGGTTTCATTATATACCTTTGAAGATCCTCTTCAAACTCGAAATTTAGTGGCAATCTTCTCCAATTCTTCCTATGGACCACCACTAGAGCTTCCCTACTATTCTCTAGGAGCGTTAGATTGAGTTGTACGACTCAAGGCAAGCTTGAACTTAGGGAATTGGAGGAGAGATTTTCTGGTTTTTCAGCTTGTTGAAGAACAACTTCTTCAACCTTATTGCATCTCCTTTTCCACTCAATCAAAAGTGATTTTATTACATGACTCTCATGCAAAACTGATTACTTCAAGTGATTTCAGTTACTCCTTGAATTTGGTGGTAGAACTGTGTGTAAGAAGACCTTCTTGCTTGAAAGTGGGAAAATCCCACATTGGGATTTTTCTTAATTTTCAAATTCTCTTCTTTTGATTTTGAATTGATTTTCAAAATCAAAACTTTTTCCAATTTTAATTCTTTAACTAAATTTTAAATTTTATTAATTTTACAAAAGTAATTTAGTAATCAATTTTTCTAATAAAATTAATAATTATTAATTAAATAAATAATTTAGTTAATTCTATTAATTAAATATCAAATATTAAATTAATTTTTCACCAATTCCATTACCATGAATCCCTATTCATGAAATTATTATTTAAATCACATTTATATATTAATTGATTCTCCAATTAAGTAATTATATCACATATAATTACTAATTCCCTTAATTTGAATTTGAACGTTTTAAATCAACTTATCACGCTATTCTAAGGCTAATTCGTTTGTGAGCTAGTAAGGGGACCTAATGAACCTACAGATCATGGGCTCCAACGATCTAAGATTAATTGAGCACTTAAGGGAACAACCTCTCTACTATCCCTAAAAGCGGGTCGGAGTGAATTCCGTCTTGCACCTTATGTCCCCAACTATCTACCCAATCTTACCCCTAAAATGGAAGGCTTATTGAGCCAGCACTGTTAAGTCAACCCTCACCTATGCAAATCTAAGGATAATCTCGATTAAACAGGAGTTCATAGTTAGCTCAGGATTAAGGTTAAGTTACTTAGGTCATCGCTATGAAATAGTCAATCTTAAACAGTAAACAGCGTTATAAAGTAAGATTGACTTATTTCTTAGTCCAATCTTATGCAAATTCATTGCACGGGTCATGCGAGCATCCCCGACAACGGCGCCAAAACTTGATGCGTTGTAAATGGTGATGTGATTATGGTATGAGTTGCAGTGATATGTTATGCATTGCACATACAAGTTTTCCTAATAAGACCCAAGTATAAGCCTCACTAGATTTCCTCGTAAGTCTAGGGTCGAACACAAGGACTATTGAGTAAATATGCGACAGTAAATTTGATTCCCTTGCGGTGGTGAAAACGAATAATTTGGATGGTGTTTTGTTTAAGAATAATTCCTATACGACGGAGTTCAAATAAAGACTTGATAAAATCGAGAATTACAATGAGTATGCGATGAACGGGTTGAGAAGAGGTTTACCTAACACTTCCTAAGATTGCGTACAAGTTATGCGATCATGCTACACACAAACAACAACATGTCATCTCTCAATGCAAATGCCATAATTCCTATTTCCAGGACGCATGCGATGTATACGGACTTATGTCTAAGCCTCTATTCTTTTCTATGCGATGATGAATGATGCACACATACACAAGATGACCGCATACTATCATATCCTATTTATAGGGTGCATGTGATGCGTTTATAGCAATAGAACTTATGTCTAAGTTTCTATCTCTTGCTTATGCGGTTCTAATCTAACTCTCTAAAGCCTAGATTCTAATCTAACTCTCTCAAGTCTAGATTCTTTCTTTAGACTACTCTCTCAAGTATCTTTAAAGGGTGAATGACGCATACATAAGACAAGATGATCGCATAAAATATAAATCTTAGGTCATGCTAGCTAAGTACTTCTCAACCCATTCAGAAATTTAGCTACTCATGCGAAATATGGAGAGATTGAACATAGGTTGACATAAGATTTCCATTTAAATAAAATGCAGAATACAAAATAGTAATGGAATGTGAAGATAAGAAGCCCGGTAGTAATGTCTTTCTTCCCGTGGTCTTTTATACTGTCTTTTTCACTCCAACTCTGTTCAGATGAATATTTTTCCTTTCGCAAGTGTTGGCCCCCTCTCTCTGTGTAGCGCTTCCCGACAATCTCTCAATCTGTCCGAGAATGATCTCTCGGTTTCTTTGTCTCTTAGCTCGTCTCCGTCTACTAAATATGAATATGAACAGACTAACGACTCTCTAACTTATTCTCTATTCTATATGGCGATATGGGGGTCTAACTTGTTAACCCCTTTTACAATGGTGGCCTCTGGTATTTATAGAGCTCAAGGTGAAGCAGCCTTTCTCTCTAATGATTGCAATAATGGGTGGTCATTAAATCTCCTGCTCTGATGCGCCAATTAATGGTCACCGAAAGTTGAGTGTACTTGCTATAGTGTGGCTTTAACGGCTTGTCAACTAAATTTAGATTCGACCGTCATCAGCTTTCCGTCCCATCATGATTTATTATGTTGTCACCTTGATGCACAGACTTTATGCGGCCACCTTCTTAAGCATCTTCTCACGATCGCATACGATCGCATGACTTTACAATCGTAATCTTTCAATGCACACGGACGCCTAATTCCTTGGATCGCAATTTTACTTGTGTCAACGCATTTTTCCTACACAAAATAAGTAAATTAACTGCTTTTATGCGATGGGCGCATGCGATTGCAATTTTCTCAGTTTAACACTTTTGGACATGATATTGTTTATTTTTACCGTCATATTCCCTCATTGTTTTACTTATTTGCGTTGTAATAATATGCCTTTCTACCCGTTATCACACCCCCAAATTTTAAACAATGTTTTCCCTCAAGCATAAACTAAAGATTTTCTTTAAAGAGTCAACCGTCTTTTCCCTACCTAGATTTCTTGAGGTGTCTTATTCAAATTTTGTGAACCAAAATATTCTTAATTTCTATCCTGGTCTCTTCCTAAAATATTTCTAAGCTTTAGGGACCGCAAGTTTAACCTTAAAAAAGACTTTACTTGTTCCAGGACATCACATGATTTATTTCAAAACTTTTTCCAACAGGGGTGTTTCCAAATAATTTTTATCCTTGCGCGGTTTAGATATTCTTTTTATGACCTTGCGCTGATCCAAGTGCCTAGCCTTCGTTTTGGCTTGCCCCCACGGGTGTCATGCAAGCATCCAACTACGAGCAACGCGCTCTTTCTCAGTCTAAACTCATGCTAACACTTTGTAATGTGTCATGCGAGCATCCAACTAACGCATCAGGGACGCCCCCACTCCTGATGTCACCACATGAACGAGTCAAGATCACTTCGTTTGTAGCACTTTAAAACTCCTTGTAACAACTATAGAGTGGGTCGTATCCAATAGTATTACAAGAATAAGGCACCCAACCTTATTTGTCTACTATAGATAATTTTGACTATTTACTCGAACATGATCTACTCTTATATCTCCACATAAAGTTTAAGTACTCATGTAATAATCATGGATCTTTTTAGTTTATAGGATTTATTTTTAAAACGAAATAAGCAATTCATATATTCAATAACAACTTTATCGATTTACAGAATGAGTTTATTATTTACAAACCATGAGGTTTTGGACATAATAACACTGAGGTTGTGAAGTGTAGGATTGTATCAACAGCAGCGGAAGCACAAGGATCATCTAAGCATTCAAATTCACTAATTTTGGCAAAATATAAAGCATGCTTTTGCAGAAAAAATGAGTTTCAAGACATACCTCTTGTAAAACTTCTTCAAAGCTCCATCTCCAGCTGCTATCTTCTTCATATCTTGTTGTAGACCACCTCAAGATCTTCCCCCACTATTCTCTTAGTACTCTAGATTGAGTTGTAGGACTTAAAACAAGCTTGAATCTATTTTGGTTTTAATTTCATAAATTAATTATTAAATAAAACTTAATTGATTTAATATCAAATATTAAATTAATTTTAAAACATATCCATCTTTATATATTTAAATCACATTTAAATATATAAATTCTTCTATTCTGTTTAATTCTAAAATTAAACATATAATTATATCTCATATAATTATTAATTTCTTTAATTCTAATTTGAACATTTCAAATTAACTTATCATGCTATTCCAGAGCTAGTCCATTACGAGCTAGTAGGGGGACCTCGCGGACCTACAGATCATGGGTTCCAAGGATCCGAGATTAATTGGCTAAACTCATTAGACCAAATTAATCTCCATTAGTTAACTAATGGGTCACTCCACTAAAGCCCATAGTTGTACTCCCCTCACTGTAGATATATTATGTCCATATGTTTATTATTTTACAAACTGTGAGTTTTTAGGACATAAAACCCAACAAGCAGTACATGTGCTTGAGGAAAATCTTAAGAAATTGGAACCTCATTCAAAATTTTGCCTATTTGTAGGTTACCCTAAAGAAACGAAAGTTGGTTACTTCTACGATTCTGAAAAAAAAAAATAAGGTGTTTATGTCGAAAATTGTTACTTTTTTAGAAAATGACCACATAAGGGAGCATAAGCCCTGTAGTAAGATTGTGTTGAATGAATTTTCCAGTGAAACTGCTGAACCTTCAACAATAGTTGTTAAAGAGTCTAACACCTCAACAAGAGTTATTGAAGTTGGATCATCTAGTAGGTCAAATCTACCTCAAATGTTGAGGGAACCTCGACGTAGTGGGAGGGTTGCAAACCCACCTGTTCATTATATGGGTTTAACAGAAACCCTAACTATTGTAGCTGATGGAGATGTTGAGGATCCATAGTCTTACAAAAAGGCAATCGAGGATATTGACAAAGATGAGTGGATCAAAGCTATGGATATCAAAATGGAGCTTATGTACTTCAATTTTGTTTGGGATCTTGTATATCAACCGGATGGGGTTAAACCTACAGGTTACAAGTGGATCTACAAGAGAAAACGAGGTGCTGATGGGAAGGTGCAAACCTTCAAGGCTAAACTTGGGGCAACAGGTTATATCCATGTTGAAGGAGTCGACTGAGGAGACTTTCTCACTGGTTGCTATTTTAAAGTCTATCTGGATCCTCCTATCTATTGCCTTATATTATGACTATGATATTTGACAAATAGATGTCAAGACTGCTTTTCTGAATGACAATCTTGAGGAAACCACTCATATGGAGTAACATGAGGGATTCATAACCCAATGTCGGAGCAAAAGGTTTACAAGCTTAATCGATCCATTTATAGATTGAAGCAAGCTTCTCGATCTTAGAATCTGAGATTTGATACTGCGATCAAATCTTATAGCTTTGATCAAAATGTTGATAAGCCTTGTGTTTACAAGAAAATCATCAATAGTTCTGTAGCTTTTCTAGTGCTTTATGTAGACGATATCTTACTCATTTTATCAACAGTTCTGTAGCTTTTCTAGTGCTTTATGTAGACGATATCTTACTCATTGGGAATGATGTAGGTCTACTGATTGAAATTAAGAATTAGATACTGACCCAATTCTAAATGAAATATTTGGGAGAAGCACAGTTTGTTTTCGATATTTAGATCTTTAGAGATTGAAAGAACAAAACATTAGCCCTGTTTCAGGCATCATACATTGACAAGATGCTTGTCAAGTTTTTGACGCAGAACTCCAAGAGAGGTTTACTCCTTTTCAATTATGGAGTTATTTTGTCCAAGGAACAATGTTCTAAGACCCCTCAAGAAGTTGAGGAAATGAGACGGATCCCCTATGCATCGGCTGTTGGTAGCCTGATGTATGCGATGTTATGTATTAGACCTGATATCTGCTATCGAGGGGGATAGTCAGTAGATATCAATTTAATCTAGGATTTGATAACTAGACTGCCATTAAAAATATCCTCAAGTATCTATAGGGAACGAGGGACTACATGCTCGTGTATGGTTTTAAGGATCTGATCCTTATAGGATACACGGACTCTGATTTCCAAACTGATAAAGAATCTAGGAAATTCATATCAGGATCAGTGTTCACTCTTAATAGAGGAGTAGTATTCTGGAGGAGCGTCAAGCAGGGGTGCATTGCGAACTCCACTGTGGAGGTTGAGTAGGTAGCGACTTGTGAAGTTGCTAAAGAAGTTGTCTGGCTCAAGAAATTTCTGACTGATCTAGAAGTGGTTCCAGACATGTCTAAGCCCATCACCTTTATTGTGATAATAGTGATGCTATGGCTAATTTTGGAGAGCCTAGGAGCCACAAGTGCGGGAAGCACATAGAGTTAAAATATCATCTCATCTGAGTAATTGTGCGTTAAAGGGACGTGTTCGTCACGTAGATAGCTTTGGAGCACAATGTTGCTGATCTATTTACAAAGGCCCTCATGACTAAGATGTTTGAAGGTCACCTAAAAGTATGGGTCTACGAGACAGGCCACATCTAGTCTAGGGCAAGTGGGATATTTTATACTAGACGCGTATTGTGCCCTAGTTTACTATTCTATGTATTTGTATATTAGTATCACTTTTATTTTGTACACCTCACTAGCTTCAGGACAAGTGAGAGATAGTTGGGGTTGATGCCCTAAATCTCATGGGTCCTGTAGTTTGTAATTGTAATGTACAAAAATTTTTATTTATTTAATAAAATATGAGATGTTTTATTTAGTAGTATTAATCCACAAAACCAATAAACTAACATCCAAGGTTATCATCTGTAGCTTAAACATGTAGAGACATACGAGTGGATCATGTTTAAGTGATAATCTAAATGGTCTATAGTAGATGGATAAGACTGGATACCTTATCTTGGGGACATTACGAATACGACCCGTTGTGTAGATGTTACAACTGTTGTAAAGTAGTACAAATGATATGATCCTGATCATTCATGTGGACACATCTAAGCGGGAGTATTCTATACAAAGGGGTTTGTATAAGATCGGACCACAAAACGATTAGTCTCATTATATAACACCGTGTATAATAGAGACTTACATTTCACTAGGATGACCATAGGTGATATGACCAGAATCTTGAGTGAGTTGTGAACTTCTTCCTATGAAGGCGATCCTTTGATTTGTATAGGTAAGAGTAGCCAGATCACGGACTCAATAAGCCTACTATTTTGGGGTTTCGTCTGATTGGAGGGTTGGGAACACAACTGTACAAGATAAAATTCACTCCTTCCCTAACATCTGGGTAAGTAGATAAATTGCTCCCTTAAGGGTTGATTCCAAGGCTTGAACAATGTGGGGCCACACCCTCTCTTGGCCTAAGAAGAGTTTTGTCATAGTTGGACATGACTTATTGTTCATTAGAGGAATCAATGGTACTTAAGGAGTTAGATGTAACTACTGGGGTAAAATGGTAATTTTGGCACAGTTGTACTTATGAGCAATTTGTGAAGAGCGTCGCACGTTTGACTGGTTATATCCAATGAACACAAAAATATATCTATAATGCGAAGAGTGCAGCTGTCAGTCTTTAATGGAGTGACCGACAGTTATTAGATGTTGAATCATTTAATTAAAGGGGTTTAATTAATTATTCAAGTACCATTGCAGCTTCAATCTACGAGTTCATAAGGTCCTCTCTGTAGCTCAATAGGGATTATTGAGAATTAATTTTGGATTAATTTAAATTGTTCAAATTAATTGAGGAAATTAATTATATGTGATATAATTAATTTAACTTCATTATATACAATATAATTAATATAGTGTATTTGATACATTATAATATAAATTTTATTTGGGAAGAATTATGTATTTGAATATGAATAAAATATTAATTATATGGATGAGATTCATGTAATTAAATTTAGTATAAATGTGATTTATATTAAATACCATGTAATATTGAGAGAATTAATAACTATAGGTTATATTGTATCTGATACAATATAAGAACTATAGGTTATGTGTTATATATGATATAACATATAGTTAGTTAGTTATTTATTTTATATATATATATATATAAATATATATAATTTCAAATAAAATTATTTTTAATTTAATTTAGTTTTTTTAAAAATTAACAGGAGGGAAATATCTTTCGTCCCCTTAATTCTCTCTCAGTGAATTACGTGGTGAATGAGACAGTTTGAAGGTAGAATCATCTTTATTGTTTTCTTCTTCATAGAGTAGTGTGGTGCATGATTGTGCTTCCTCTGAGAAAATTCCCTCTCAAATTCTCTCCTTCTCCCAAAAATATCTTAAAGCCCACACACTCTTGATGATTCTATTCCCCTACATAGAATACAGAGGTCTCATTTGTGGTAGTGTCCTATTCTTCAGTTTTGTTCGAGATTGTTCGTAGAGAAGAGGAATTTCGTGAAGGCTGTGAATTCTTCAAAGGTAAATTTTCTTGAAACGCAAATTTTCTGTTTTCCCTCTCTTGCATGCTGTAAATTAAATATTTTTCTTTTTTGCATAATCTTTGTGCTGTAAAATTTTGTTTTGTGAAAATTGGGAATTGGAAACGATCCTCACTTCCATAATGGAACATTACAGTTCCTCCACTTATGACATTTATTGCCCACCTGAGACCTGTTTAACCTGTTGACCTGTTCATCCTAATGGACAATTATATAGCTCATTCAATTATAAACTCTTCCATACATGCTAACCAACAAGAATATCTTAATATGAAATACTAACTTATGATTAGACAAACCCTCCTCAAAAGACTTCATCAAACTACTTACACAACTCCAACGGACCCGTAACTTATGATTCCTGCCATCAATTTTTTGTTCCAATTAAATATATTTTTTAACAATTCCTTTAACATATCCAATAACTTTCATGCATATGCGTGTGCGTGTGTGTATGTATGTGTGTGTCTGTATGTGTGTGTGTGTCTGTATGTGTGTGTGTGTACGCGTGTGTGTGCATGTGTGTTTGTGCACATGTGCGCATGTGTGCGTGTGTGCATGTGCGTGTGCGTGCGTGTGTGTGCATGTCTGCATGAGTGTGTATGTGTGTCTGTGTGTGCATGTGTGCATGTGTGTGTGTGTGTGCATGTATGCATGTGTGCGTGTGTGTGTGTGTGCATCTGCGTGTGTGTGTGTGTGCATGTGTATGTGTGCAGTGTGTGTGTGTGTGTGCGCGCGTGTGCATGTGTGCGTGTGCGTATGCATATGTGTGTGTGCGTGTGTGCGCGTGTGCGTGTGAGTGTGTGCGTGTGTGCGCATGTGCGTGTGTGCGTATGTACATTGTGTGTGTGTGTTCGCACGCGCATGTTGTGTGTGTGCGTGTGCGCGTGTGCATGTGCATGTACGTGTGCATATGCGTGTGCATGTGTTGTGCGTGTGTGTATACGTGTGCGTGTGTGTGTGTGTACGTGTGTGTGTGCTGTGTGTATGCGTGTGCGTGTGTGTGTGTGTGCTGTGTGTGTGTGGTGTTGCGTGTGCGTGTGCGTGTGTGTTTGTGCGTGTATGTGCATGTGTGCGTGTGCATGTGCGTGTCCATGTGCATGTACATGTGCGTGTGCGTGCGCATGCGTGTGTGTGTGTGTACGCGTGTGCATGTGCGTAGCGCGTGTGTGTGTGCGTGTGCATATGTGTGTGTGTGTGTGCACGTGTTTGTGCCGTGTGCGTGTGCATGTACGTGTGTGTGCGCCGCATGTGCATGTGCATGTGTGTGTGCGTGTGCGTGTGCGTGTGTGTGCATGTGTACGTGTGTGTGTGTGTGCGCACGTGTGGGTGTGCATGTACGTGTGTGTGCGCGTGTGCATTGGGGTGTGCGTGTGCAGACGTGTGCATGTGTGTGCGCGTGCGCGTGTGTGGTGGTGGTGGGGTGAGGGTGTGCGTGTGCGTGTGCGTGTGGAGTGAGGGTGGGGATGGGTGTGCGTGTGTGTGTGCGCGCGCGTGTGCGGAGATGTACATGCGTGTGTGCGTGTACGTGTGCAGTGTGTGTGTGACGTGTGCGCCCCAACTCCCTCCCCCATTCCCCATGTATTCGGCGATTCCTCACCCTGTTCGGGGCAGGTCCTCGTCGGCCCCGACCTCATGGGTTTTTTGGACATCTCTACATAAGCTAAAGCGCCGTGAGTGGTATCTTTGAGGAACATGTAGTTTTGCTTTATAAAACATTTATAAACTTGTAGACATGTGAGACTTGTAAAATTATTTAGTAAACTGCATTCATAAGTTTGTAATGCTCGTAGAAATCATCAGGTATAAAAATGTGGCATTGTCACAAACTCTAAGCATTTCGTTTATAAAACAATGATAACTTTGAAGCAAATAATGTAAAATGATACTTGACCTTAGCTGAAGTTGAGAAATTATCAATCATCAGCGTTATTACCTTTATAACTCTCATACATGCACGCAAATATGCCCCTAAAGGGCTAAACGACCCATACATAGCCCAAAGCCTATATGTGTGGTAATATGGGTCCCAAATACCTATATTAGGCTCAAAATGTTGGATTCTGTATACCTTACCGTACCTTTGGTTCTAGAGATCCTCTGATAGCTTGTAAAATTCCTTGTACCTTACCATAACTTAGGTACTGGAGATCTTAAACAGGGTAATCACCTCAATTATAGAATCTAGAAATTAAAGACTTCCTTTTTCATAGTTCATCAAAACACTTGTAAAAAAATCATTCTAATTTGAGGTGTTTGGAAATGTGTTAATAATCTCTACCATTGCAAAATAATTTAAGTCGTCACGCAATATTATTGGGTCTTATGCTCTAAACTCGTGATTTATAAATAAACAAACAATTTACTAATTATTAATAAAATAATTTGTTATTTTATTTTGTGCCTTAAATTTGCATAACTCTATCCAATGAAGCAAAATCAAAGGTTATTTACATGAAGCTTGAATAATATGTAGTTGACATACCATGGATTATGTTCAAGTAATAACCTAAATAGTCTATAGTATATGGATAAGGTTGGGTACCTTATCCTGGTAACACTATGGATACAACCCACTTTGTAATTGTTACAAACGATATAATCCTTGTTCATGTGGAGACATGTGAGTAGGGGTATCTTACATAGAGAGTTTGTATAAGACTGGATCACAAAATATTAATCTGTCTTTATAACTTCGTTAATTGAATAAATTAGTATTTCACAAAATGATCATATTTAACTCGATCTTAATCTTGAGTTTGTTATCAATTATTTCCAATAAGATCTCGTCCTATGATTTGCATGGGTGAGAGTGAACCGAGCCACCTACTCAATATGCCTACCATTTTGGGACTTGACCGGATAGGGAGCTAAGAACGTAATTTCACAAAATGGAATTCACTCCGATATGTAGATGAGTAGTTCCCTTGAGTACTGATTCCAGGACTTAAATAATGAGGGTCTACTCTCTCATCGGCCTGAGCAGGACTTGGCTTATAGTTGAACCATAAACAGATATTTGATCTGTAGATGAGGATCTGTGGTACTTAAGGATATAAAGGTAATTACAAGGATAAAACATACATTTGATCCAACTGTAATTATAAAAGACTCGTGCAGGATTGACTTATGTGTAATGATTATATGCATTGACGCAATTTGTACTACATTGCATAAGAGTGCAATTACGGGTCTATAATTGTTTGTCTCGTAGTTAATGAATGTTATTAACTAATTAAAGAGTAAATTAATTGATCTCGAATCATTAGAGCTTATAAACTGCAAGTCTAATAGGTTCGTTGATAGCTCACAACAAATCAACAAGGACCAAAGTTTTGAAAGAATAATTTGAAATGTTCAGATTAGTTTAAAGAAACTTATATTAATTATATATGAGATGATTAATATAAAATATAGTGTACATATAAATTATTATATAGTTAATTATTAATATGATTCAAATTTAAATTTTATAACATAAGAGAACTAATGTATTTGAATATGATTCAAATAATAAATTAATAAGAATAAAATTCATATTAAAACTATAAGTTAAGAGAGAAATATGTATTTATTTAAATATGATCAAAATCTTTATTTAATTATTGTTTAATTAAATATGAATATTTAATCAAATTAATTATCAATCAATTAATTAATAAATTTAATTAATTAACTTTCCTTTAATGAAGGGGAAGTGAGGAGGACTCCCCTTCGTTAAACCTCAAATGGGAAGTTATTCTTGTAGGATGAAGAACAGAAAAATTTTCTAAATTGTTGCTTCTTAATCTCCCTCTCAGTTCTCTATTAATGGGAAGTGGAATAATCTTTAGGTTATCCCCTTCGTTTATTTCAGTTGATATTTTTCTAAATCAACCACCATTTTTTTCAAATCAATAGTCAACTAACTAGTGATTAAAAATGAAAATTACATTAGGGTTCAACCATTTTGCGATGGATGAGATGTCTGATCTTTAACACAATAATAGGTGGTAAAGTAGTCTATGACGTTAACAAAATATTAGTTTTCATTTATTTTTAATAAACATTAGGATTGGGTCATCCATACAAAAATTTCTATATGATATGATTACAATTCTTAGAGTGAGCAATCCAATTGATTTCCATGATAAAGTGTGGTAAACATGGTGAATAATAATGAGCTTGGTCTCACAATTTTTATTCACATTAATCCACAATTTAAAAAATATATATATATATATAACCTTAAATATAACTTACCTAAATTAGATTTCAATAATAGGAATTGAAGCAACCTAACTTGGCCCAAAAATTAACTCCAACCAATAGTTCAATTAATCCAAATTACTTAAGTTCAAAATACAAGCCATTTGACAAAAATTAACTACATGGTTGGGGTGTCAAATAGGCACATAAAAAGAATAATTAAATTTGCAGAGTGGTGAGATCAAAATGAAGATTTGTAGTTGTAAATATTGAAGGAAAAAATAAGGGCACCACAAAGACAAGGACGAGTGACCAAAATGAACCACAGATGTAGGGTTAAAATTGGTCCGGTTTGGTCTTCAGCTGTACACCAAAACCGTCGATAACTAAACCAAACTGAATCTGACTATAATATAATATTGAAATTGTGTCTCATTTACATGTGTAATTAGTCTGAATCTGTCTGTTATTGGATAGTTCATATTATATTTTTAGACACATTTGACTGTTAAGTATCTATACGGTTGTAAAGCAGCATTTTTTGTTGTCAAAACTGGACATGATGAGGAGCTAAACAGCCAAGGAATCGAAGTTGAAAGTCTACAAGATGTGAAACTGAAGCTCAATCAAGATCAAATGAAGTTTATGCTAAAAATCAATGGAATGTCATTCCAAGTCAACCAAATCATGAGATAACTATTATGTCATAAGGATCAATGATAAGAGCTAAAGCTAATAAGCTTCCAGAAGAATTGAATTGTAATAACTCAACTCTCTAATACTACTAACCGGGATATTACCCTATGCATGCATAAGTTTGACAGTAAACTCTTTACAATTTAAGCAAAAGAATCAAACCATTTCATTAAGTAAATAAATTTAACAAAATTAACGATCAAATAACATAAACCTTAATTCGGGGTGCTCCTAAATTCATAAAAAAAAAAAAAAAAGGAAAATTTTCATAAAAAGTTTAAAAGTGCAAAACTAAAACTCTAGGTTCAAACAATAAGACTATTATTTAAAACATGAAAACATACACAAAAGTATCTATCTGGTCTAATGGCAGGGTTACAAATTTTTCTTGTCATTCACCAATTTGTCCTTGCTCTTACCTAAAAACATATGAATAAAGTATGAGTTTAAAAATACTCAATAAATAATCTCACTACTGGGGTCAGGCTATGTGTTTATGTCCAATAAATGCAACATACTAGTGGGACATGCATACATCAACTAATCTTGGATGACCATCGAGTGAATGATTTAACTCATCCTAACGCACATCTGGTGGACACCCGAAGACACACAAACATAGTAGAGCACCCATCGACACCCGAAAACATATTAGAAAACCCGTTGACTTTCGGTAATATAGTAGGAAATACGTTGATTTCTGGTAACATAGTAGTGTTAGGAGAGTAAATATTCACTACTTAACATAGTATATAACATGCTTTCAATAAATTTTACAACATAAATCATAGAATATATCTTAGGACCTTACATATATCTATATCAGTCACATGCTAATATCATCATGATCATAAAACAACTTTATTCACATCATGCTTCGCAATATTAATCCGGACAAATCAAATACTATCATATTGTTTGTATCCCATGGCTCAAGGTCAACTCTAGTAGTAGGATTACGAAGTAAGCAAACCAAAATCCTTTCTATCTTGAATAAAAAGGTCTTGAATCAAACCTTAGATACAAATTGAAATTAATTTAGATTTTAGGGCCTAAAATAAACATAAAACTCATGTCTCCAAGAACAACTCATTGGATCCAAAATTGATTCCAAACTTTTCTCAATAATTTGAACAAAAAAATCACCAAGAACGAACCCCCACCCGATGGATAGCACAGTAATACCTCCAAAACTCAAATCTAAGACCCAAATATTATGGGTAAATTTTAACGGGTATCCAAGATTGAATAAAAACCCAATGAAAACTTATTGGTAACTTACCAAAAAGAACCCTTAAGACTGTTGAACAGCTTTGAACCCAATTTCTAAAATCACGAGTAAACCAATAAATAGTTCATAACTTCAATGAGTAATCAAGATACACCATAAAACCCTTTTAAAACCACCAAAAACTTACCCAAACAAAGCTCCAGTGAGAACCCACAGGAGCGAAGGCGACTACGGCGGCTCTGACAACCGGTGGACTTGTGCTAGTGACTGGCGGCCGGACGAAAATCCTAAAGAGAGAAAACTGTGTGAGATCTAGAGAGAGATGGAGAGAGATCGAAAAGAAAGAGGTCGACTACGAAAGTTATAACAGTTTCCTATTTTTAGCTTTCTGTTTTCACTTTACTGAATTGTAGTAAGAGTGGGTTGCTATTTTTTCTCCTTTATTTTCGTGGATGTAGTTTAGCTACTATTTAAGCTTAGCAGCATTATCAATAAAAGTCAGTTTGTTGTGCAATTCTTTTTTGTTCTCAACATTCTAGTATCAGAGCCAAGGTGGTTTTGATTTTTCAAAGCAGCAGTCTTTGAAACTTTGCAGCAAAATGACTACGGAAGGAAATAAGAATGAAGGAAGTTTTGTATAGCCGGCAATTCCACGTTTCGATGGTCATTATAATCATTGGAGCATGTTGATGGAAAACTTCCTTCGATCCAAGGAATACTGGGAGTTGGTCGAACCTGGATATGTTGAACCAGCTAGCGAATTGTGTCAAACAGAAGCCCAGCGAAAGAAAAATGATGAGATGAAGCTGAAAGACTTGAAAGTAAAGAATTATCTCTTTCAAGCCATTGATTGTACAGTTTTAGAAACCATTCTCAAGAAGAACCTTCTAAAGAAATATGGAATGCAATGAAGAAAAGTTTTAAGGCAATGCAAGGGTCAAGGGTCTCATCTACAAGCTCTTCGTAGAGACTTTGAAATTCTTGAGATGAAGTCTGGTGAAGGAGTGACAGAATACTTCTCCAGAGTCATGACGGTGGCAAATCAGATGCGGATTTATGGAGAAGATATGCAAGATGTGAAAGTGGTCGAAAAAAATTCTACACTCTTTAACAGAAAAGTTAACTATATCGTTTGTTCTATTGAAGAGTCAAAGGATATCGATACTCTCACTATTGATGAGTTGCAAAGTTCTTTGATAGTACACGAACAAAAGTTTCAGCGACGAAGCGGAGAGGAACAAGCCTTGAAGTGACGATGATGAAGGAAGAGGTCGAGTCGAGGGTAGCACAGAGGAAGAGGAAGAGGAAGGGGTCGAGCAAATTTCATCAAAGCAAATGTGCAGTGTACCGATGCCAAAACTTGGGCATTACCAATATGAGTGTCCTGAAAATAAGAGAGCAAACTATGCCGAAATCGATGAAGAAGAAGAAATGCTTCTAATGTCCTATGAGGATTGCATGGAGTCAAAGAGAAGATACATGGTTTCTTGATTCGGGTGTTCTAATCTATGTGTGGTGATCGATCCATGTTTAGTGAGCTCAATGAAGATTTCCGACATTCAATGAAGTTGGGAAACAACACTAAAATGGATGTTGGCAAAGGAAATGTGAAGTTGTTTCTGAATGGAGTTAATATGTTGTTATTGAGGTATACTACATTCCAGATGATAGTAACAATCTCTTGAGCATAGGACAATTGCAAGAAAAAGGTTTGACTATTTTGATCAAGGGAGGGGAATGCAAAATATTTGATCCAAAGAAAGGCTTAATTATTCAAACAAAAATGAGCAACAACAGGATGTTTATTTTGCTAACCCAAACTTCTTCTCAAACACAAGTTGATCAGTGCCTTCAAACCAAAAGTTGAAGAATAAAGTTTATCTCATCTTGGCATCGACGATATGGACATTTGAGTTACAAAGGTTTGAGAACTCTACAGTGCAAAAACATGTATATGGGCTTCCTCAATTTAGTGCTCAAATGCTACATGCACTGATTGTATCAAAGGAAACAACATCGAGATCTCTTTCCAAAGAGGAGCACTTGGAGAGCAACACAAAAGCTGGAACTTATTCATGCAGATATTTGTGGCCCAATCACCCCTACATCTAATAGCAACAAAGGTACATTCTGTTGTTTATTGATCATTTATGCAGGAAGCATGGGTATATTTTTTTGGTAGAAAAGTCAGAATCTTTTAACTCTTTCAAATACTTTAAGTCCTTGGTTGAGAAAGAAAGCTGAGTTGCCTATATAGTGTTTACGCACCGAGTAGGAGGAGAATTTAATTCAATTGAGTTCAATGATTTTTGCAAACAAAATGGGATCAAAAGGCAATTAACGACCATCTATACTCCGCAACAGAATTGTGTAGCGGAAAGGAAAAACAGAACGATAATGAACATGGTTCGTTCAATGCTATCGGAGAAAAATATACCCAAAACCTTTTGCTGAAGCAGTAAATTGAACCATCTATGTCTTAAATAGATGTCCTACCTTGGTGGTCAAAGATATCACACCAGAGGAGGCTTGGATGGGATAAAACCTTAGTAGATCATTTTCGGGTTTTTGGATGTGTAGCCATGCACATGTTTCAGATGCAAAAAGAACCAAATTAGCAATAAAATCATTTCTTGTGTGTTATTGGGAGTTAGTGAGGAGTCAAAAGGTTACAGATTATATTGATCCGGTCGGTGGAAAGGTTTTTGTGAGTAGAGATGTAATTTTTTAGGAAGAAAAACAATGGGATTGGGATGCAAAACAAATAGTAGCAGAACACTTAGATTGGGTGATGTGATGATGCAGATGAGGAAAGAAATGTGAGTGAAATGAACTTGATAGTGTGATAGAGAAGATGAAGTTGGGGAGGAGACACATTTTTTGTGATGGTGGGCAAAATGTGAGGAATTTAAGGAATCTCGTGAGAGGCGTCTTCCTACATGGATGGATGATTATATTAGTGGAGAAGGTCTTTCAGAGGATGAAGCTCATATGGCACTAAGGATATCAACTGATCCATGTATTTTGAAGATGCTATACAAGATGGAAATTGAGGCTGGCCATGGACAATGAAATCAGATCCATTGAGAAGAACAAAACTGGACACTTGTTGACATACCAATTGGAGCTAAAAGGATTGGAGTAAAGTGGGTCTACAAAACCACAATGAGCACGGAAAAATTGATAAGTACAGGCTCGATGGTTGCTAAAGGCTACTCTCAACAAATATGGAGTAGACTACACAGAAGTTTTTGCACCAGTGGCAAGGATTGATACAGTAGAGATGATTATTGCTCTAGCTGCACAAAAGGATTGGAATATTTTTCAGCTTGATGTTAAGTCAGCTTTTCTCCATAGTGAGTTAACTGAAGATGTTTATGTGAGCAACCAAAAGGGTATCAAAAGAAGGGTAATGAGCACTTAGTTTACAAATTGCACAAAGCTTTATATGGATTAAAACAAGCTCTACGTGTTTGGTTTTAGTCGAATTGAAACACATTTCATCAATGAAGGATTTCAAAGGTGCGATAGCGAACAAACATTATTCACCAAGAGAAGTTTGGAAGGAAAAATTATCATTGTAAGTGTGTATGTTGATGATTTAATTTTTACTGGTGATGATGAAACTATGATGATTGATTTTAAAAATTCCATGTTGCGGAATTTGATATGACCGATTTGGAAAAAATGCGATTCTTTCTTGGGATTGAGATGTTACAACAGTCTTCTTGATTTTTTTATGTCAAAGAAAATATGCATTGGAGGTTTTTGAAAAGGTTGGCATGCTGGAAAGTAACTCTGTGAACAGCCCAATTGTTCTTGGTTCCAAATTAAGTAAAGCTGGAAATGGGTCCTGTTGATGATACATATTACAAACAATTGGTGGGAAGTTTAATGTATCTTACTGCCACAAGACCCGAATTGATGTTTGCTACTTGCCTTATAAGTAGGTACATGGAAAACCAATGGAAGATCATCTTCAAGCAGCTAAAAGAATACTTGTGTACTATAAAGGGACTGTGAACTATGGAATTCATTTATAAAAGGAGGAAATGTTGGATTGTTGGCATTAACAGATAGTGACTATGCTGGAGATTTGGAAGATCGAAAAAAGTACATATGGGTATGTATTTTTTAATGAGTTCAGGTGTTGTTTTGTGGTGTTAAAAAAAACCTATTGTGACCTTATCAACTACAGAAGTTGAGTTTGTAGCTGCTGCAATTTGTGCTTGTCAAAGAGATTTGGGTGAGAAATTTTTGAAGAAGTTGGCCATCAGATGAAAGTCATTACCATATTGTGTGACAATAGTTCAACCATCAAGCTGTCAAAAATTCAGTTATATGCACGGTCGAAGCAAGCATATTGAGTGAGGTTTCATTTTCTAAGAAATCTTACAAAAGATGTGTTAGCTGAATTGGTTCATTGTGGAACCAAGATCAAGTGGTAGACATTATGACCAAACCCTTAAAGTTAGAAATTTTTTCAGAAGCTTCGAAGGTTTGCTAGCGAGTATGTGAATTTTCAGAGGAAAACTAATTGCTTCTGAGCATTTAGTTTAAGGGAGGGAATGAAAGGTTTTTTTGTTATAACAGTTTCCTATTTTTAGCTTTCTGTTTCCACTTTGCTGAATTGTAGTAAGAGTGGGTTACTATTTTTTCTCCTTTATTTCGTGGATGTAGTTTAGCTACTATTTAAGCTTAGCAGCATTATCAATAAAAGTCAGTTTATTGTGCAATTCTTTTTTGTTCTCAACAGGCTGGTAGTGACTGGATGTCTGACGACGGTTGCATCGACCGACTGGGCTGCCGTGAGGGCTAGTGAAGAAAATTTTGTTAAAGCTGCTAGGGGAAGAACACCCTAGGAAGAAGACGATGGCTTGATGGCTTGCATAGGGCTGCGTGCTACTAATAATTTTCCTTTACCTCCAAACTCATTAGTTATATATATACACATATCTATATACATATATACATATCTATCCATATATGTGTATGTGTATATATATTAATAACTCCAAAACCCTACTTCTCATTGAATAATTATTTTCTTTTCCTTTTCACTTTTCCACTTAAATTCCCAATTTCACACAACTTAAGACCAAAATTCCATCTAATCCAAAATTTCGAATTTTTTATCACTTATAAATTAAATTGAATTATCATAACTCGATAATTCAATTTTAATCTCAAAATTCAAAATATAACTAAATAACTTTAGATAATAAATTAAAATTATCTGAAAATTTGGGATGTCATAAAGAAACACTACCCTTTTGATTGAAACATAGTTGTGTCCCTATTCAACACTTTTATTTATTGTTTTTATCAACATTCAACCTCAAATTCACTTATTTATAGGTTACCTCTTGATTTGCATCGAAAAACTCTTTCTTAGAAAAATATAATTACATAAATAATCTCGTGAAATTTGACTCTTGGAATACTTCAAAATTTATTACTTCATCATCGGTGTATGCTTGCACTTGGATTATATTTATTTTCATTTTATTATTCATGCATATCTGATCAAAATCTTTACAATATTCATTGTTATTTTTGAAAGTAGAATTAGGATGGCTGATAACTTGTATTTCATTAATATCATGAGAAAATAGGGAAAAATTACCTTCCTTGAGTTTATGGAATGCAAAATTAAGATACATGAAAGTTCAACCACCGATGCAGTGAAAATGCAAGAAAGTAGAAGAAAACAAAGAAGAAAAGGCCCTGCATTGGAAATGACATGCGACAAAGAATAGTCATGCTGCAAAGCTACACCAAATGCATGGTAGGAGACCACCACAACTGCAATGAGCAACATGAAAAAGTTGTCTAATGCGCATGTTGGGTCCTGAGTGGCAGAATAGTTCCCATGTCTAGCTATATATAATAGTGGCCTTGAAAGAATACAACATTCCATTCGACTCCATTCAGAAAAATTCCATTGGAAATACCACCGCTGAACCATCTTCATCTCTGCCAAGAATTAGAAGCTCGAAAGAGTCATCTTCTTTCTTTCATCTTTCCATCGCATTCGGAACACAGTAGAAGAGGCAAAAGCATGCTAAAGCCACGGGAAGCAGAACATTGCTACCGCAAACTTGTTCATCATTTTCCATAATTCCTCTCTGTTCTTATTTTCTGTCACATTTGTACTATTTTATCAACTTTCGTAATATTCAATATATCATGAGCTTCATCTCTCATCTTCTCCATTTTTTCTTTTTCAATGAGCATGAGTAGCTAAATTCGTAGTAGAATAAGGTGTTTTTAGCATCAATCCGATGAGCATAACTTGAGTGGATGTTCATTTTGTTTAACATGTAGTTAGTGCTTAACCTTAGTTCCATCTAGCTAGTTAACTATTCGAGAGCAAGTGACTGTGGATTTCATTAAACAAAGTAAAAAGTGTCTTTAGCGATAAAGACAATCTTAAATTAAAATAACCTAAGCATGCATTATAGATGAATAGTGCGGCTAACTCATCCAGAGGTTGAGAGTAAGTGTAATGTTAAGAACATGAACTAAAACTTGATAGTATATTCAAAGGATTGATAGTATTTATCTCATCCCCATCTGACATTTGCTTATTTCTTCCAAGTCACGATTTTCCTCTTCATTGTGCAAGTTACACATTCTCACCACCATGAACTATTTTATTTACTGTCACTTCTTTCCATTTCCAAATACTACATGAAAAATTATTGTTTCTTTATGCCTGTGAAGCCTAGTAGAAGAACATTACTAGATTAGTTGGTTCATAACAAAATCCTCGTGTTCAACCCGGATCTCACCGAGAAATACGTCTTATTAATCTTATACTTGGGTTTTCTAAAAGAAAACTAGTGAATTCAATAGACTTAATCCACATGCTTATTTAAGTACTATATGTGAAACAACAATGGCATCAAGATACAAGAAATCTATCCTTACAATTGAAAATGAGATGATGTCACTTACAAATTTTCAGATTACACAAAATTATGGTTTCCAAATTCTTGAACAAATCCTTGGAAAAGAACGTCAAGGTAACACATTCAACATTTTCCCATTTCACATTTCATTAACTCTCTCTTTTTAAAATGTTTTAACACTATTCAAATTCTTATGCACATCTTTATCAAAGTAAAGACATTGAATAATCTAATGTAGAGAATATTAATGTTTAAAGATTCAGGTTAGACAACCTTCAAAATCAGTTATTGTTTCAATAAAGCGTCATTTTCAACAATTTTTTTGTGCATATGTACATAAAACTCGAAACAACGAGGTTGGACTTCTTTAGAACACAACAAGCTTAAGTAAGATATAAGTAATACTTGGGATTAGTTGATGGTAAACTCAAGTGAAAAAATGTAAAATGAAGTAGGAAAAAGAATAGTACTTCTCGGTTCTTTTGTTAGAGGCCTAAGAGATATCAACAAAGATATTTCGATGCAATGGCTTAGTTCAATTAGCCTTTTCTTTTCTTTTTCTTAGGTGACAATAGAAAAGATAAAATCTTGAGGGAAGCTATACACACTACCACCATCCACCTTGCACTCCAATATTCAAGAGGAGGCTTTTCTGCTCCCTTTTTCACTTTTGTTATTATTTTTATTTTCTCAAACATTTAGGATGATGTATGTTTTCAAAAGTTGGGGGTGATTTGGCTGAGATGGTTTTGTGAATCTGGTTGAATCCTTGAGCATCTAAGGGATTGAACTATATATGCATCACTTGTTGATTTGTTATGCTTGTTTGATTTATGCTGATGATAGTTCATGACATGATGTTTTTTTTTTTCTTTGGTAATAATGTTTTCTTTTTAATGTTTTGGAAAACATTATTGCAAAACAGGGTGTGTCTTGTAAGAAAGATGGCAATGTGATACTAAGAAAGGAAAGAAAATTATTTTGTATCCTGCAAAAAGAAAATTATTTGAGCTCAAAAGAAAAAAATGAAAAAGAAAATAAATAAATGAGAAAAATAAATTAATCTTATAGTATGTATGCATGACTAGGGGTAAAAAAGTTGCTTTTGTTGTGATTAGTTAGACAAATCATAGAGTCAATGTTCTTGGTATGGGTCTATGCAGCGAATGTGGGAAAGTCAGTGCCCTAAGGTAAAAGAAATGAAAGTAACCTACATTTGGAAGAGTGCTATGGCACGTAGAAAAGGAAAAGATTTCTAGCCGAAATTTGCAACTGCATCACGACGCTTCAACTAATTTATAAAAAGAAAATTTTTATTTTAGGCTAACATTCATCCCTTAAGCTTCGGCTTCGGCCTCCTTTCATCCTTTTCTCTATTCTTTTCTGTATTTAGCCTATTTTCATATGGTGGAGACTAATCCTGGCCATGAGGAACTTGATTTCAATATTTTGTGGGACTTGTAATTCTGATTTCTATCTCATGAATGTTTGTGATTCTTAAATATATTTGAATTTCAACGTCTTGGATTATGTTTGGATTTATCATCTTTGCATATTTTCATTGCTTTTCTACTAAATTTCTCACAATTTGTGGCATTTAGTTGTATGTTAATCTTTTGTAGTACGAATCAAAGCATGCATGTGTATAAATTGATAGGTTGTTTATAATAATCCATTTACAACATTGTATGATTGGTTACTTCAAGAATAAAATTAGTTAGACTACTTAGGCACTACCTAGTAACTAATCGTCTTGGTTTTCTCCTCATCGTAATACAAATGTGAGATGTTTATGGAGCACATTTGTACCCATCAACCGAGCACTTAGTTTAATTAAGCGTCTTAATTAATTTCTTACGATGTTTGTCACAACATTATCCAACAAGTTGGCTAAGCATTTGCATACTTTTGCTGATTACTTTTAGTGTCTAATAAATAATTAAACTAATGAGTGGATCTGTATATCTAATCTAGGTCTTTCTCATTTGCTAACTTCATTTAAATTCTTGTCTTTACTTTTCATGTTGTTTACATTCAACAAACAAACAAATCTCACTTAGTAAATTAAAAACTTTGAATCTTGATTAGAGGAAAACACAGTGTTCCCTATAAATCAATGATCAACTAGATGTATGAGCATCAAAATATTATGGATAAGTGGGGTCTCAGTGCAAACATACACTATCGATGAAGTAATAAACTTAGAGTATTCCAAGTATCGAATCCCAAGGGACTAGATTGATTTATAATTTAGCTATGACTATGAATCAATGAAACCGAGGTAACCAAGGAAGAGTCTGCATTGTGGTAGTGAGGGGAAAGCTTAAAAACAATAATCAATGGTAATCAAATAGGGGCAAGCAATATTTCAACCTTTCGGGTGTTGTGCTTTAAGTGATGCGGCTTTGTGTCAAGTTCCTTTAGGAGGGTCTAAACAACTAATACCTAATGTTTCCATGGTTAGTTGAATCTTGGATTAATTCAAGTTCAGTTTCTTTACCTATAGTGCCTCTTATTTCTAAGGTGGCGCGGCAGTCCTATTTCTAGGCTCTAAATCTCATATACCTTTGTGACATCCATAACACCCTAACCTTTCCAACATTAGAGTTCCACTAGATCATTAAATTAAATGGGCAGTTTAACTTACTGATATCTTTAAACTCAACAAAGAGAATGTGTAAAACAAAGTGGTACGGAGTGCAACATAACTTAAACCATAACAACCCTAGAGCATCCACATTGATGGACTCCTAGGAAGATTTAGCTCATGATAAATGATAAAATAATGAACTTTATTAGATCATAAATCATTGCTACAATATGGAGTTCGATATTCAAAGAAAATAAAAGAACTACAAAAAATAAATGGATAAAAATGTTGGAAAATACAACTTAAGGGATCTCGGGACAAGTTCTCACATTCCTAGTCTTTTCCTAGGTTGATTCCCTTTTTTTAAGGAAGAAACGCTCCTCACCACACACTTTCATGGGATGAAATGACCTAGAGCCGCTACGCCTCAGACGAACTTTTATTCTTGAGGCTATTGACTCGAGAAGTTGAGAAAATGTCCAAAAGGACTGATGGATGGTAGAATCTGTGGGAAGAAAGTGATGAATTCAAAGGTGGAGAGTTATGTTGAAATTGAGGACTTCTCCTCTTTATATAGGCCCTAAATTGGTTGGGGGAGGGGGGAATTCATGCTTTGAGGGATCACCAATCGAAATCGGGGCTACCCAATAGCTTGGAATGTAAAATTCACAATTATTCTTGACTGGGTTGAAATCTGAATGATGTGATCGCAGTGGATCTGGTGATGCGACCACATCAGCCAAGAATCAGCAATCCAGCTTCAATCTCCTACCAAAATACACAAAAATAACTTCAAATAAGTAAATAACATCTTTTAAGCTTAATCAAACCTTTGTAAGTTCATTTTAACTAAATAAGACTGAATTTAGGGGAAAACACATGCAAAAGTCCATTTTTCTATGTAAAAGTGTGTAAATATAGGCCCAAAAACATACATTTCATGGCACATATCAATCGAGCTAACTATACTACTTGTTTGGTTTGTTTCAAAGATCATAAATCTATTTAATGATTGGAAAGAATTCTATACCCTCCTTCATTAAGATACTATTGTAAATGGGATTCAAAACTTACAAGATGCTAAATGTGGAATTTTGCACTAGAAGCTCAATAGATAATTTATTATTTTAGATCGAATGAAATATTTCCTTCTATAATAAATCTACAATTATATCTCCCCAATCAATAATTGGTTTATCATTGGGGAAAAAAAATTTATAATACATGTTAGAAAGATGAAGATGCAAGAAAGCTGTTGTACAGAGATTTTCTAGATCTTTATGTTTGGTAAATTAAATGAAAGAATTATTACGACGTAAAAAATTTCATATTATAACAAAAATAAATTGAGTCAATCCAATTGAAGAAAAGATGTATTATCTGAGACTCTTATTGAATGATATTAGAGGGCCAACATCTTCAAATTATTTGCTTACAGTGTTAATGGGAAAAGATATTGTACGTTTAAAGAAGCATCACAAAGAAGAGGGCTACTTGAATCTGATGAAAGTTTGATAAAATGTTTAAAAGAGATTGAATTACTTGAAGTGCCATATGCTTTCCGAAGATTATTTGCTACTTTGTTGATATATTGTAAACCTACAAACCATTGAAAATCGTGGTATATTTTTATCTTAACCCATGACTAAAAACTATGACTAGTCAAATGATTTATCCAATGAATAAAAAGTTCAATTGGTTTTGAAAAACTTAAATTAAACGAGAAATAAAAAGTTGCATATGTTATTTATAGTGGAAAGAACCGAGAGAAATTAAGGTGAACTCTTTTTTATACATGGTCCAAGAGGTACAAGAAAAACCTTTTTGTATTGAGCACTTTTGGTGATAGTTAGATCGAATGGAATGATAGCTTTGACAACTGTAACATTTAGTGTACTAGTAGCATCAATTCTATTGAAGAGTCGAACAATCCATTCCATATTCAAAATTCAATTAAAATTTATTGATTTAACAATGTTTAATATATCAAAGTAGAGTGTTACAACAAAACTACTTCGAAAGGCAAGATCAATAATATGTAATGAGACACCTATGACAATTAGATATACAATCAAATTTGTTGATCGATCATTCAGAGATATAATGGATTGTACTCAACAATTTGGAAGAAAAATATTTGTGTTTGGAGGAGATTTTCATCATATACTTCTACTACTACCTAAAGAAAAAAGGCAACAAACCATTACAATTATCTAACAACAAAACGTTTGCAAATTTTATCTTAAAGATTGAAAATGAAGAAAAACTTGCTTATATTGATGACATCATTATCTTATTGCACGAAATTATAATGACACATTCTAAAAGTAACATGGAGTATGAATTCATAAGAAAGATATATCCAAATTTACAACTTCATGCTACATTGATAGAAATACATGAAAAGTAAGAGTAATTTTAGGTTAATGATCATGTTGATTATTTGAATAAACTTTTGATAGAAATCTTTTCAAGAGAAGTTACAACACTCAAAAGTATTAATGAGGTAGTGATTGAAACAAATGTTTACTATTATGAAGTTTTCTAAAAAATTTTACTATCAAATGGAATATCCTCACATAAGCTATACTTAAAGTTAATTGTTTATTATGTTATTGAGAAATTTAGAACCAACTAATAGATTACGCAATAGAACAAGAATGATATGTCAATCATTTAGAAGAAACGTAATATTGCCAAAGTAGTCATGTGAGAACATGCAAGAAAAGAAGTTTTCATATCAAGAATTCCATTAAATCCATCGAATGGCGAAGGGTATCTATTTGAATTCAAAAGGAAACAATTTAGAGTCCAATTGTGTTTTGCGATGACATTAAATAAGACACAGAGATAAATTATTCCTTGAAATACATCTTCCTCAACATGTATTTTCACACGGACAACTTTATTGTTGCATTATCAAAAGTGTCAATGTCAAGACCAAAAATTCTTATCAAATAGCTAGAAGATTCAAATTTGTTTTCCAAGCACACAAAAAATGTTGTTTATAAAGAGATCCTCTCTAATGAAGGTTTGATTTATTAAATACTTATTTAATTTTAACAAAAATGGAAGGTATGTAATTCTGATGTGAAATATTTCTTTCCTTCTTTCTTTTTTCTATAGAAATCAATTAATTAAAAAAAAAAACAACTAAACAATAAGATATCATATTATGTCACTATTATTTATAAGAATTAATGTATAACTTTAGTTGTAATTATATCATATATGAATTATAGGTTTACTCATCCATCTATTTTTTATTATTTTCAAATTTAATGTAAACAAATTACGATTTAAATGTAATGAAAAGTTTATTCATTCAGAATACATATTTGACCTTACAATTTATCTTACAATGATTTTCAACTATTTTCAATACATTTTATATTCACTGTAAATTAGCTAAAATAAAATATAGACAATTTTATCCACTATTTTTTAATTACTTTGTAAGATAATGTCAAATATTACTATTTAAAATGAACAAATAATATTGAGATTTCGCCTTCTAAATTTTTGTTATGAAAAATTGATTTAAATGACATACATCACACGTGTCTTTTTAACCATTACCCAAAAAGTAATAATAGGTCATATTTGGAGGGAGCTCAAAACCACACTCCACATACTATCACACTTTATTTGTTACCATATCTAGCTTTCATTTACATAGTTAATATAAATATTATCTGTTGATGTTAAATTTTAAACGAGGTAAATACAGACCTAATTTTATTGAGAGTTTTTTAACCTAACTTAGATCGCCAAACAAACAATCAGCAGAAATAAATCGAAAGCAGTACAGTTTGGTCTATATCAATTCGCTGTAAAACAGCCCAAAACAATGTGCTACCCACCTCTGACCGGTGAACCACTAAACCCAAATCTGCATCAAACCATCGCGCTGAACCGGAACCCACCCAGAACCAAAAGTCTGCTCAGACCAGATCGAACCAGCGCGGACACCCACGCTCACGCTGCAGACACACGCCCACGCTGGCGTTGACTGAAACCCATGCCCATGCTCACGCCGCGAACACACGCCGAACGAACCAACCACGGTCGGACGATATCCGAACTCCGATCTTCTTCATGGTTTACGGCTGCGGCGCTAGCTACCGCGTTTCACTTCAGCTCGCCCAGGCGGCTTCAGCATTTTTCTTCTTAAAGTCGGTCGCGCGCCTCTCCCTTGCTACACAGACGGCTGTTATTTCCCTTCAGCCAAAGAGACACAATTTTGGCCCTAATCAACAAGATTAATATAATTACAAAATTGCCACTTGCCAATAATTACCATAATGCCATTGGGCTTTTAATTTTTCCAAAAAATTCAATAAAACTCACTTAAATACCTTGTTATTTTCTAAACAAACAAACGAACGAAAATGTGACCTGATAGAGACCTTCTTTTGTCAAGGTCTATAGCATAATCTGCATTTGTGAAGCATTCCAACAATGCTGATTTATCACAATCCCTACTAAAACACAATGATACACTAACACTACCTTTCAAATATCGAAGCACCCATTTATTTGCATTCCAATGCTTCTTCCCAGGATTTGACATAAACCTACTTAATATACTCATAGCAAATTCACTACTTAACTGTTTCTTGAGATCACAGATTTCAGAATAATCCTTAGACACCAGAATCATATCATCTACATACAGAAGTAGATAAGTATATGTACCTTTCTGAGATAGTTTCCAGTACACGTAGGCATCATATGAGCTCCTGTGAAACCCCTGCTTCAGAATAAAGGTGTCAAACCTGATATACCACTATCTCAACGATTGCTTCAGTCCATAGATGGACCTGTGAAGACGACAAACCATGTCTTCCTTTCCTTTCACCTCATATCCCTTAGGTTGAGCCATATAGATCACTTCCTTCAATTCACCATGAAGGAAAGCTATGGTGACGTCCATCTGTTCAACAAACATATCAAAGTGAACAGCAATAGATAAAATTAATCGAATGGACGAATGCCTCACCACCGGAGAGAAAATCTCATGAAAGTCAACTCCTTCCTTTTGAGTGTAGCCCTTAGCTACCAGTCTAGCCTTATACCTAGGCTTGCTGTCACCTCCTGTACCTAGCTTGATTTTATAAATCTACTTTGACTGAATGAGTTTCTAATTAGGAGGCTTTGAAACCAATGACCATGTCTGATTCTTCTGCAACGAGAACAAATCTACTTCCATAGCATCCTTCTATTGTTCCTTCGAATCAGATACAATAGCCTCCTCAAAAGTAAGAGGCTCTGCTTCAATACTGTCAGCTGCACAAGTAAGAGCATAAGCAAATAAATCAGCATAACCATATCTCATAAAAGTTTGTATCACCGCTAAGGCCTATCACATGTAAGCTGATAGTTCTGTAGTTCACTGTTACTTGAGCTTTATTCACCAAAAGCTCCCTCATCAATCAAAGTCCTCTGCAGTTGAGGCTGTCTACCATCAGAACTGGATGACTGATCACTGGAATCACCTGAACTAACTGATGGCCATGCTTTAGAATCAATTTTAACCTCTACCTCAACTTGATTAACTATCTGTTGTTTCTGCTGCTCTTTGACACGAAATGGCATCTTTGTTTCATTAAAGGTCACATCTCTGCTGATAATGCATTTATTTCTACCCTCTTCCAAGCACCAAAGTTTATATCCTTTAACACCCTGAGGATAGCCAATAAACATACATTTCAGTGCCCTCTTACTCAACTTCCCTTCCTTAACATGAGCATAAGTTGAACATCCAAACACTCTGAGATGATCCAAACTTGGAGCTTTTCCTATCCATATCTCCTGAGGAGTCTTTAGGTCTAAAGCGGAAGACGAACTCCTATTAATAAGATAACAGACTGTTTGGACAGCTTCCCCCTAAACCTTCAAAGGTAATGAAGCATTTGTCAAGAGACATCTTGTACGCTCCATAATTGTTATGTTGAACCTCTCAGCTAAACCATTCTGCTGTGGAGTGTACATAACAGTGAAATGCCTCGTAATTCCCTCAGATTTGCAAAATTTATCAAATTTGTGATTCACAAATTTTAAACCATTGTTTGTCCTCAGATACTTTACCTTCCTGCCTGGTTCTCAACCTGCTTTTTCCATTCAAGAAATTTCCCAAAAGCTTCATCCTTCTGTTTTAGTGGATACATCCACACCTTTCTTGAAAAATCATCAATGATCGACATAAAGTATCTCGAACCTCCCATAGAAGGTACCTTTGTAGGACCCCACAAATCTGAATGAACATAATCCAAATTTCCTTTGGTAGAATGCTTCCCTTTCCTAAACTTCACTCTGGTAGACTTTCGCATTATGAAATGTTCACAAAATGGGAGTTCAATGTCTTTAACTCCTCCAAGCAAACCTTGTTCTGAAAGAGCTTGAAGACCTCTTTCACTCACATGAGCTAGTCTGTTGTACTATAACATAGATTTATCTGTTTCTTTCCCAGATGCAATAGCAGCACTACTTGAAACTGCAGTACCCTCCAACACATAAAGACCATTCCTCAAGGTCCCCTTCAGCTTAACCAAAGAACCCTTGATAACCTTTAGAACTCCATTCTCAAATTTATAGGAATAACCTGTTCTATCTAATTCGCCTAGAGAAATTAGATTTCGTTTGAGTTCTGAAACATACCTTACATTTGTAAGAATTCTGATCATACCATCATGTGTTGCAATTCGAACTGACCCAATTCCTTTTACATCACAAGTACCATTATCACCAAGCAAAACTAATCCCCCATCATTTTCCTGAAAGTTAATTAAGAAATCCCGATTAAGAGTCATGTGAAACGTGCACCCTGAATCCATGATCCAAGCATTCTAGACACCATCAAAACCTCCAGTAACATTTGCTGCACTAGAATCCCCTGCATGCTTACTACTTGATGCTTCCTTGCTCTTATTTAAAGGGCAATTTTTTTTAAAGTGTCCTTCTTTATGACATAGGAAACACTTTTTGGTTTTTCCTATTAATTTCGACCTGGATCTCGATTCTTTTCCTTTTTCATTCTTTTTCTCACTTCTGCCTCTGGCCATGAGTAACTCTCCATCCTTGCGTTCCTTTTTAATCTCAAGATTTCTCGTTCTCAATGCATCCAACACTATATCCATGGACAATGAATCCCGTCCATATTTAATAGCTGCCTTAACTTCTCGATACGATTCTGGCAAAGAATTCAGAAGAATAACTGCTTGATTTTCATCCGACATCTTCTCACCGATGTTATTGAGATCATCTATAATCTTTTGGAATTCATCTAGGTTCTCTTCTAAGCATTTACTTGATTCCATCTTATATCCAAAGAATTTCTCCTTTAGATATAATTTATTTGGCAAGAACTTAGTCAAATAAAGACTTTCTAATTTCTTCCACAACTCTGTTGTAGTAGTGGTCTCATCTACTAGTCTAAGCACTCTATCTGACAGATACAGAATTATCGTCGAATAGGCCATCTCATCCATATCCTTTTTTCAGCTTCTATAATTGTTGGTGGAAGGTCATTTTCGTCTAAGATTTTGGCTACCTTTTGTTGTACCAGAATAGCCCTAATTTTTTTCCTCCATAACCCAAAGTCACCTTTCCCATCAAATTTAACAACTTCGAACCGTGTAGACATCGAAGTCATCTGTCAAATTAATTCCAACAAAAATATCCCGAATAAAGAATGAATAAGCCAGCACACTACCACACACCCTCCTTGGATCAACTGAAGATCTGATACCACTTGTAAGAGTTTTTTACCCTAACTTAGATGGTCAAACAAAACGCAAACAATCAGCAGAAATAAATCGAAAGCAGTAAAGAACACCAAGATATATCGACCAGTTTCGTCTACATCCACTTTGAGAACCAGCTTGAATTAATTTTATTAATGAGCAATAAAGGAATTTACAAATTACAGATAATCAATGAAATCACCAATTTGTAATTTCAATATCATCCACTGATACCGAGAGATCCGCACACAACGTCTCCTCTGAAAAACTGAGAACAACCCGCAGCAAAACAGCCCAAAACAGTGTGCTACCCACCTCTGACCGGCGAACCACCAAACCCAGATCTGCAGCAAACCCACACGCTGAACCGGAACTGACCGGCGTACCCACGTTGAAATGGAACTACCGCACACTTACCCAGAACCGGACCTGTCTCTTATACACATCTAGATGTGTATAAGAGACAGACCCAGAACCAAAAGTCTGCTCAGACCGGATCGAATTAGTGCAGATACCCACGCTCACACCGCAGACACACCGAACGAACCACCCACGGTCGGATGATATCCGAACTTTGATCTTCTTCACGGTTTACGGTTACAGCGCTGGCTACCGCGTTTCACTTCGGCTCCCCCAGGCTGCTTCAACGTTTTTCTTCTTCAAGTCGGCCGCGCGCCTCTCCCTTGCTACAAGACGGCTGTTATTTCCCTTCATCCAAGGAGACATACAATTTTGGCCCTAATCAACCAGATTGATATAATTACAAAATTGCCACTTTCCCATAATTACCAAAATGTCATTGGGATTTTAATTTTTTCAAAAAAAAAAATCCAATAAAACTCACTTAAATACCTTGTTATTTTCTACACTTCCATTGGTGCCTCATTCTTATATTTATAGTCTTTTTTACCTAACTTCCTCCTTCTAGGATTTCCGAGCTCTATCCTTAGTTAAAATCCACTCCGAAATACATGTCCAAAATGTGAAAGTTGGAATGATGATGAAAAAAAAAAAGGAAAAAGGAAAATCAAAAGATTCACCTTCAAACTTCTACTTTCCCATGTGAGATGGAAAACAAAACAACTCTACTTCACTAAAAGAATAGCATATACATGTATGACCGAGTATTTTATTATAACAAACTTCTAATGGTTTGATATATTAACACAAACATTGGTGAGCTTCTAGACTACCATAACTTCGCTTCTCAAACTACTCTTACCATTATAAATTTTTTGACAGATTTGGATCCCATAGATGTTGGAAAAAATTTGAGTTTGTTAGAAAGGGGAACATAAGAATCAAAAGAGAATATACATAATATATATGTTTAAATGATGTGGATGATATGAGAGATCTAAGAAAAAATAAGTAAAGAAAGAAGATAAAATGTAGAGATATTCCTCGAAGTGCTCAAAAAAGGGTAACCCAATCTATGGGATGGCCAAGGTCGCAATTCAATGGCCACTCTTGGCCCCCATTTTCCACCCTCCTTTGAAGATAACCCAATTTTATTCTCACGCCTCCCGAGGACTAACTAATTTTAATCATCATCCATTTCCAATAACAAATAACACATTTACTACTATAACTATTTAGTTTTTTATTTTTTATTTTTAAATATTAAATTTATAAACTCTATTTTTACCTTCAATTTTTTTAATCATCTACTTTTTACTAATTTAAAAGATCAGTCAAAGTTTAAAAACTACAAAAATAAATAAATAAATAAAATAATTTTTTTATTTTTATTTTTAAAATTTGGTTAAGAATTCAACTATTATATTTAAAAGAAACATGTAAATTAGTGTAAGAAATAGAGAGAAAATAGACTGATTATCAAATGGAGTCTTAATTATTTAGCTTCCATTGTTAAAAATGTTTCCTACTTGAATAGATATTAATAACAAAAAGTCAACACAAACTTATGTATAGAAGTTAAATGACGTGTATAAATTAATAACAAACTTTTCAATAGGTACATTTAACTAAACAATGGTGAAATATCATTGGATTAAACAAACCACGATTTTACTTGATGGGTTCAAAATGATCGACTTATCAATTTATTCAATAAACTATTGAAAATTCATGCAAACTACAATTTATATATCTATGAACTAAAAGCAATATGCTTGTTCGAAGTAGCTCATATATTTTTAGCGTTCAACCATTCGTTAAAGTTGTTGGTATAAATTACCGACTTTTGAAATAATAATATTGATTTGTTTATGATAAATATGAGAATATAAATAGAATAAATGGTTAGGATGCAATGCAAAGTTTATTTTTTTCTTATAATACAAAGTATGAGGTGAAGCGGTGGGGAAGGGTTGTTGGATGTACACCAAGTTATTATCGGCTAAGTTCATATGGACATTATGATAGATCGAGTCATGGTTGACGCAGCCTTGTTTCGATCCCTTCAACCCCTACGGATCATTTAATTTCATTTCATTTTCATACTCTATGCTCTCTTTAACTGTTTTATTGGAAAAATTTTAATTAATTTTTGGAGGCTTTTTTAATACATACGCCAACGTTTTCATTTTCAAGATAGAATTATATTTTGAAACACACCCATGCTTATCCATTTCCAACCTCTATCAACTCGTATCCTCCCTTTTACTTATTAAATTGTGATATTTCATATCTATAGTCTAAATATCATTCATATATAAAATAATGTATCATTTCATTAATTATTCAAATATTTGTAATGAAAAGATCTATGAAGTACCGATACAAATACGATTATACAATACAGATACGATTGGATACCACGATTCGTCAATTTTTAAAAAATTAAAATACGGATACGGATACGTCTAAGGATACACCACTTTTTATATATTTTTTTAATATATATATTTCTAAAAAACGAGAATACTGATACGTTGAAAATACATTTTTTTTTCTTTAGAAAAAATCTATGATATAGATAAATTTAGCATACAAGTTAATAAAAATAACACAAAATATAATACAAACACTGAAATACAATACAAAAAAAGCAACATCTAAGATGTTGAAGTACAATAGTTAATGAAATGCAATAGAAAAGTGACTCATATTGCAAAGAAGAAGAAGAAGAAGAAAAGATTAGAGAGGGAAGTATGAAGATAAATGAAGAACTTGTTGTTGAAGACATCTAAATGGTTTATATTTTGGTGGACATTGTGGAGACTCAAATGTGAAAGATGGAGATTAGATGATTCTAGTTTATGGTCTGGTCTGTTATTTATTTATTTTTCTTTTAGTTTTGGACTCGAGTAATGAGCTTTTTAAATAGGTTGCCTAATTTTAGATGGGGAAAAATTATATGAGTTACTTGTCTTTTTCCTTTTAAAAAAAGTACGCAAATCGCGTGTCTGTGAAGTATCAATATCTGATACGTGTCTGATACTAATTTTTTACCTTGCATGAAGTATCTGTACTTCATAAGAAAAGATAAAGTAAAAATTATTAAATAATGTAAAAATAAAATAGAGATGTAAAGATTTAATTTGGGATAATGAATTAGTTATTATAGTCCTAAATTATTATAGTTGGATTATGATAGTTTGTGTTTGAGGTGTAGATTATTTTAGTTTGGGTTATAATAGTATATGTTTGAGATGTAAACTATTTTAGTTTGAGAAGGGAATAATAAACACGGTAGCAAATAATAAAAAAATGATGAATGTAAAATAGTAAAAACTGTAGTAAATAGTAAATACTATAGCTAATTTGAGGTTTTGAAATAGTTTTTACTATAGTAAGAAGTGGTTATTATATTTTGATGATAACCCTTGCTCTAAATGCACTCTAAGATGTTAATGTTGACACTAATGTTTTAGTTTTACGAATGTATAGATAGAATATTGATATCCACAGGTATTCTTTTAAGTCAAATAATAAATAAAAATTACTTAAATTAATAATTAAGTTCTTTTTATTTATTCTTATATATTGATTTTCATCATGTATTTTGTATTACGGATGTAAATGAGTTGAATTGGGAGTGATTCTTGAACCAACCTGAAATTAGGGTTGGTTGTGTTGGCAACTCAAAAGATGTAAATAAATTCTCCAACCTAACCCAATCCAATCTTAGGTGGGTTGGGAGGGTTGTCAAGTTATAACTTTTTTTCTTTTTAATTGAAAATATGTAAATTTATTTACAACACATGACTAAAAACTAAAATGCATCAAATTCAAATATTAAATACTAAATATCTATAATATTTATTACAAATTTTAAACAAAAATAGATATCATAACAATTTTAGAAGGAAAATATTAAAAATTCACAAATTAATAAAACTTTAAACAAAAAGAAATATATATATATAATTTGGATTGGTTAGATCAATCCAAATTTTTTATAGCCAACTCGCAACCCAATCTCATAAAAATTAAAAAAAAAAAATCAACTCAATCTAACTCAAAAATAAAAACTAACTCAACCCTTGTATTTTGAATTGAGTGGTCTAAATTATTTATATTTTAGATTAGATTATCTAAATTATTTAGATTGTCGGGATATTTCAACATCCTTATACAAAATAGTAGGATTTCATTTAAAGTTTTAAGAATAAAATTAAAAATCTTAGATCTACCCAAAGTTTTAAGCTTTCGGATAAATACCAATGTGTAGCCATATGCAGAAATGCAGAAACTTGTAAATGGTTGCCTTTCTGCATTCTCATTACGACACATTACACGTCCATCTTAAAATGACTTGAACTGTGTCGACAAATGGATTCGACACGTCGGCCGATTACATTTCTAGATGGAAATTCGATGAACTCTACTAAATTTGCTCATCAGACGCCTATTTTGACCCACAAACTTACACCTTTTAATTTTTTTTTTCGAAACTCAAAATATTAATAGATGTAATACCATACAAATATAATAATTCCATCTCTATAAGTGATGATCATATTTCTAATAGAAATATAACATTAATAAATTCTATCATTATTAATATATTTTACTATAGTTGCAATTTTTTAGAAATATCGCTACATATTCGATTATTAATTTTATGAGTGTGATCAATTACATTTTTTTAAGAAAGCAACGACAAACTCAAGTAACTACACACAACATAAATCACCATGGTACGAAAATATGAAGATGAAAAGAATTCTATTTATCCAATACCTTTAGTTGCAAGTGAGTGCGCCAACACATTGTAAATTATAAGGACACCCCACGTAAAAAAAGGTGAAATTAAGAACTCCTATGAAAGAAAAAATACCTACCAGTAATATATATATAGATACTGGAAATCAAAACAGAAGAGTGTTAGAATACGTAAAGAATTAATGATGAAATAGAAATGAGATCGTAAAACGTAAAAATGGTAAAAAATAGGGTTAAATTGAAAATCGTGGAAACAGAATAAATTTAATAGAATTACATTACAATATAAACGGACCTTCAAAGAATCCCGTAATCCCCTAAGAAGGTTAACAGATTACAGTGGACAGATTCAAGCATGAGGGTGTGATTGACAAGGGAGGGAGAACCTTAGTTTATACATAAATAAAAATTGATGGTGACAAAAAGCGTAAAAGAAATTACCAAAGATTATGCGTATTTAGAAGATGAGAGAAAGACAAGTATGGCAGCGGAGAGAGGGATGGGTTTCCCTTACGTGCCCTGCAAATGCACCTCACAACAGACAAGTTTCCATCAACCTCTGAAGATAACAATGAACAAAATCAAAGTGTATTTTCCTCCAAAAATCCACTTAGACATACTTTCTTGGTTTCTGTAGCTTTCGTTTCTTATCTAAATCCATAATTTATTCACTTTTACCCATCTCAAAGAGGATGTGATCGTCTCACCCTTTTTGTTCTTTCCCCTTATAAATACAACCCCATGAACAAACCTCCTGCATTGCGTTCAGCTTCTTTTCGTTATTGTCGAGAGAAAAGGGAAAACTACTTCTATAAACAACAAAAAGAAGCATTACAACTCAGTTCTAGCCATGGCTGCCTCCTTCTCTGTTCCTTCAATGGTTTGTTTGTTTAAACATCCCCTCTTTAACCCACTTGAATTTTGCTGTTAATTTTTCCTCCACTACAATGCAGGTACTACTAATACTAATACTAACAGTTTTGAGATTACTTGATGGTACAGATAATGGAAGAAGAAGGAAGATTTGAAGCGGAAGTTGCAGAGGTACAGGCATGGTGGAATTCGGAGAGGTTCAAGCTAACACGACGGCCGTACACGGCCAAAGACGTGGTGTCACTACGCGGTAGCCTGAGACAAAGCTATGCTTCAAACGATTTAGCTAAGAAGCTATGGCGAACCCTCAAAAACCACCAAGCCAACGGCACAGCCTCGAGAACATTCGGAGCTCTAGACCCTGTTCAAGTGACGATGATGGCTAAGCATTTGGACACCATTTATGTCTCCGGCTGGCAATGCTCTTCAACCCATACCTCCACCAATGAACCAGGCCCGGACCTCGCGGATTACCCATACGACACCGTTCCGAACAAGGTCGAGCATCTGTTCTTCGCTCAACAGTACCATGATCGGAAACAGAGGGAAGCAAGGATGAGTATGAGTCGAGAGGAACGAGCCAAAACCCCTTATGTAGATTATCTCAAACCGATTATTGCCGATGGTGACACCGGCTTCGGCGGCACCACCGCCACGGTGAAGCTCTGTAAGCTATTTGTGGAACGCGGTGCCGCCGGTGTTCACATTGAGGATCAATCCTCTGTTACGAAGAAGTGCGGTCATATGGCTGGGAAAGTGTTGGTGGCGGTTAGCGAGCACATCAATCGCCTCGTAGCGGCTCGATTGCAGTTCGATGTGATGGGGGTTGAAACGATTCTCGTGGCTCGAACCGATGCGGTTGCAGCCACTTTGATTCAAACGAATGTTGATAGTAGAGATCATCAATTTATTTTGGGGGCGACGAACCCTAATTTGAGAGGGAAGAGTTTAGCTGGGGTTTTAGCAGAAGCCATGGCGGCTGGAAAAACAGGAGCGGAACTTCAAGCCCTAGAAGATCAATGGATTTCCATGGCGCAATTGAAGACATTTTCGGAATGTGTAACGGACGCAATCATGAATACAAACGCGACAGAGAGTGAAAAGAGGAGGAAATTAGATGAATGGATGAACCATTCCAGTTACGAGAAATGCATATCGAACGAACAAGGTCGTGAAATCGCAGAGAAATTAGGGCTGAAGAATCTCTTCTGGGATTGGGATTTGCCCAGAACAAGAGAAGGGTTTTACAGGTTCAAAGGTTCAGTAATGGCAGCGATTGTTCGTGGTTGGGCTTTCGCACCACATGCAGACTTAATCTGGATGGAAACTTCAAGCCCAGATTTGGTTGAATGCACAACATTCGCAAAAGGGGTGAAATCAGTACACCCAGAAACAATGTTGGCTTATAATCTATCGCCATCTTTCAACTGGGATGCATCAGGAATGAGCGATAAGCAAATGGAAGAGTTCATCCCGAGGATTGCGAGGCTCGGGTTCTGCTGGCAGTTCATAACGCTGGCCGGTTTCCACGCGGATGCGCTCGTGGTCGACACATTTGCAAGAGATTACGCGAGAAGGGGAATGCTGGCTTATGTAGAGAGAATCCAAAGAGAGGAAAGAAACAACGGAGTGGACACATTGGCTCATCAGAAATGGTCCGGTGCTAACTACTACGATCGGTATCTTAAGACGGTTCAAGGCGGGATTTCGTCGACGGCTGCCATGGGAAAAGGCAAGCAAAGTCGTCATTATTGGATTGACATTAAGATTATGAATTTGTAATGTGAGTTATAAGATTATGAAGTGTTTGAATTTTGAAATGCAGGGGTTACAGAGGAGCAGTTCAAGGAGTCATGGACGAGGGAAGGAGCAGTGAACTTGGGAGAAGAAGGGAATGTGGTGGTAGCCAAGTCCAGAATGTAAGAAAGGAATGGCAAACAAAAGGAAGCTCTAAGAATAATAGTATGGCGTTGGAGATTTCAATAATTTCATTGGTTATTTGGGACAATCCGTTTTTTATTACTTTGGTTCCCCCACCCTCCCCCTTTTTTAATTTCAAGTATTAGTATTTTGAAATGTCATTTTGTTGTATTCTGTTGTATTTTATTGTGTGTCCCACCTTCTCCACTTTTTTTCTGCTGTGTTATTATCATATATGAATGAACTGCACCTCTTCTTCGTACTCTAATGCTTTTGATATTGTGTCACGTGGCAGCAGTTTAGTTAAGGTCTTAATTTCTTTTTCTTCTAACAATTCAGGAATGCCTTGAAAAAATACTTTTGTGTTATGTATCTTCCTACATTCAATTTAAATATTTTTTTTATTATTATAAGTAGATTCTTAATGGTCGATGACTAATTTTGATAAAAATGTTTTTAATCCAAAAATGTTTCAATTGATGGGTTTTATGAAAGATTCCACAAATTTTACCCACTTATATCTTTTTCTATTTGAATTGTTCCATAATTTTAGCAATTTATAATTTTTTTTCAATTCATTTTTACGCTCTCTTATCCTTATTTTCTATTAGCGCAAACGTTTCATGTCTATATAACATGCCTATTTGTTGTTGGTTTTTTTTTTTTTTTTTTTTCTCTATGGTTGTAAAAACAACAATACAGCTGATACTATTAAATTAATATAATCCAATATAAGTTCATATATAATTATATATTGTTAATTTTGATATTTTATTGAATAATTAGTATCACTACATATGAAGAATACATGATAGATATGAAGGAAACTATACCCAAATTAGCTTGAATTGTGAATTTACAATTCCTAATATATATATATATATATATAATATATATATATATATATATATATATATATATATATATATGCGTGTGCATTTTCTAAATTATATATAGAATTCCTATGTGTGTGAATGTTTGCATCCATGTTTATGTACATGTGTGTACGTGCGTGTTGCGCGTATAGATAGACAGTGCATGTGTGCATTGTGTGCATGTGGGCAGTGTGTGTTGTATGTGAGTTGTGTGGACGGTTTTGTGTGTGGGTGTGTGCGTATGTGAATGAGTGCGTGTATGCAGGTGTGGATGTGGGTGTGTGCGCGGATGGGTAGGTGAGTGTGTGTGGCTATCCACAAACTTAATAGGGTATAGTAGAAGTCAACTTAGTTTCTGAAGTAACTGAGTGAATCAATCGAATGATGATACTTTTTTAAAAGATGTCAGCAGGTTGCTTTTTGTGCGGAGATGGATCTTATAGTAGAATGTCGCTTATGAGATTACAAGTGACGTGACAATCATTTTTAATGTGCTTGGTACATTCATGGAATACATCATTGTGAGCAATCTGAATAGTTTTACAACTGTCACAATGATCATTGAAGTATATTAGTAGAATGTTGAAGTACACTTGTATCACCAAGGAGTCAGCAAACTCATAATAACTCAAAAGTAGCATAAGAAAAGTTTGAGAATAATAAAATCTCCATATTTTCTAAGAGTCATATGGCCTTTTTAAAGATATAACTTAGGGTTAGTTATAAACTATGAATAAAATAACAAACTACCTAAAAAAAAAATTTAGATACAAATGATACACTTAAATATTTAAACAACTAGATTTACAGTATTAAATATATAACAATACTATACTCCCTCTCAATTTGTGTATAGATGTCATGCATTCCTAATTTGCTCAAAGATGTTCAAACATTGGTTTAAATAATTCTTTGGTGAAAATATCTGCAGTCTAGTCTTTAGAAGGAACAAAAGGGATGCAAACTACTCCTTCCTCCAAATTCTCTATAATGAAGTGCTTATCAACCTCTATATGTTTTATACAATCAGGTTGGATTGGATTTTGATCAATACTTATCACAGCTTTGTTGTCACAGAAGAACTTCATTGGTAAACTAATCTCCAACTTTAATTCTTTAAGAACACAGTTGCCCAAATTGGCCTTAAATATTGCGCCTTCACAAATTTGTAAAATAGACCCAACAATATGAACAACATATGCAATATTTTGACAAGTTATAATGAGGTGTATTAGATGTCAACCAGTTATCGATAGAGTGTGGCATCTTCGAGAGGAACACCATCAAAATGGGTTAAGAAACACTCAGATTTATTAATGTTGATGATGTAGCAGTCAATAATACCAAATCAAGTTAGGTAATGGTTTCATATAAACCTCTGCATATATGGTGCCATTGGAAAAGACATTTTTAATGTCCATCTAAAAAATGAGTCATTGTTTTGCAACTTCAACAGCTAAAAGAATACGAGCAGATGTCATTCGAGCGACTAGAACAAAAGTCTCTTTATAATTAATGTCATATTCTTGAAAATAACATTTTGCAACTAGATGAGGTTTTATATCATTCAATAGATTCATCAAAGTGTGTTCTGATCTTGTAAATTCACTTATAGCCAATAGGTCGTTTATTGAGGGGCAAATTGAAGTAATCCAATATATGAGTATTTTCTAAAGCATGGATTTTCTCATTCGTTGCTTTTTGCTAAAGAGGGTTAGTACCAACCTCATGATAAGATGAAGTTCAACTAGAGACATAATAGTGAAGAAATAATGATAGTCCTAGAGATTAGGTAGGCAAGTTAGTTCGGCTCAATTTCAGTGCAAAATTGAAGCCAAATAATCAAAACAATGAAAGAAATATGCAAAACCAAGCCAATCGAACTGCCAAACCCGTCAATTTGTGCAATTTGACATCGATCAGTCGCTTAGACACCAGGTCGTGAAACGAAGCATGGTCGGGTCGATTTGCATGTGAACAACAATTTCACACCAAACGAAGCATTAGGTCGTGAAACAGTGTATATATATACAGTTTCACCTCAAAATACTTTAAGGTGTGAGTAAGAAGGAGAAGTATCATAAAGGAGACATGTTATGAAGAAGGGAGGATGGAAGATGATTGATAACATAGATAGAGGCGAGTGTAGCTTCACCTCAAAATTTCTCAAGGCAAGATGTAGAAAGAAGTTGGGCACAAATAAAATCCAAAACATGACAATGTTTGTGTTCTGCTTGTCGATTTTGTCGAGATATGTGTAGCCATGAGCATTGAATAAGGGTATCTTATTGGATGAGAAAAGAGAGAAGACTTGAATTCTTATACTCCATCCATGGTGTTGTCTATTTAATAAGACATATTGTTTCCAAAGTTTACAATTTAAACATTCAAAATAAACAAAATTGCCATAAAAGGATTGTCATCATAAGCAAAAGTTCACAACTCACTCAAGATTAAGGTCAAGTCACCTATGGTCATCTTAGTAAAATGTAAGTTTCCTATAGTAACAATGTTATATAGAGAGACTATCCATTTTGTGGTCCGATTTTATACAAACTCTTTATATAGAATACCCCTACTCACATGTTTCCACATGAACGATCAGGATCAGATCATTTGTAACACTTTACAACAATTGCAACAACTATAAAGCGGGTCGTATTCGTAGTGTCACTAGGAGAAAGTATCCAACCTTATCCATCCACTACAGATTACTTAGATTATTACTTAAACATGATCCACTTGCATGTCAACCACATACATGTTTTAAGTTACACGAAATAATATTGGATCTTAATTTATTGGATTGAATTAATGCAGTTATTTTATTAAATATATGATTTGTATTTACAAACTACAAGATACATGAGATTTTGGACACCAAATCAAACCCTTCTAGAATTTGAAAAAAAAAATCATTTTGAATGTTTGATTTGAAAAGTCTTGTTCGAAGAAAAAGTTGAAATTAAATGAAATAGAAATTCTAGAAGGAGAAAGTGCATTTGGAAAAAAGAAAAAGAAAAAAAAAACAAATAAAGAAAGCTTATTGAAGAAGTTTTTGGTTCTTGTAATTATTATTTATAAGAAAAGTGAGAAAATTGTGGCTTCATAAAAGCCACACAAAAGAAAAGAAAAAAAAAGGGAATGGATGGAAGGTGGGGAAAAGAGAATGAAGCTGAAGAAAAGGAAAAAGAGAGAGGGGGAGTTCAAAGAGAAGGGAAACAAAGGGATAGAGGAAAGATATAGAGAATGAGATGGGGAGAACTAGCAGGAAACTCATCAGAACTCACCGAAAATTTGTTGGAATTCAAACCCGGTAAGCCATTTTCAAGAGAAATAAGTATGAGTTTCCTTCTGTTTTGCTCTAAAACATTTATAGGTTCTTTATTTTATGCATTCATGTTTGGTATGGAGATTTTAAAGGAAAAGAGGAGAATAATAACTCCCATTAGTGAATGTTTAGTTTCTTTGAGGAAGAATTAACAGTAAAAAGAAGGAAATGAACAAATGTTCATGGATGATAGAAAGAAAGAAGAAGATGAATAGTGAAAATAAAATAAAATATTCATCAATGATATAAAAGTGTGATGTGAAAGACTTGATAGCTTTAGAAGTACAAATGCTTTAAAAGAGAGGGAGAAATTACGTGGTTAGATGAAAAGTATATGAAGATTATATATTGAAACAGAAGAAAATAACAAGTTTCGTCGGAGAGGAATAAGAGAAAAGAAGAGTTAAAGGAAATTGTAGGATAATGTTATGTAAGAAAATAAAAATAAAAACAGATGTCGAAGAGTTGTTGTGCCGTAGAAGAATCATTGCCCTATTATGGCACGATTTCGGTACCGATTCTAAGTCGGTTGCTCCCAAGGTTAGTACAACATCCAAATTCAAGCGTGTACTTGCCAAAAGATGGATTGAAATAAAGAGAAAATAAATCTCAGAACAGACGAAGGAAAATAGAAAGGAAGAAGCATAAAAAACCGCTCGGGTTGAAGAAGAAATGGGAAGAAAACATTCACAATAATAAAGCATGTGTTGCAAGCACAATTACCCAAACTCATCCATCCAACCGACGACGCGTATGTGTGGTGAAAGGGTTATATTTCTACCACCATTACACTTTTGAGTTATCTCTAGCATACTTTGGTATTTATACCTTTAAGACATTGCTTAATTCTACAATGTGGGAGGACATTCTCCTATTTCTTTTAACTTTTACTATGAACCTAAATTCAAAAGTCATTTCCAACCAGTTATAAGTGAAACCATAAATAGGTAGGAATGAATAGTTGTTTATAAAAAGTACATCAAGTTATAAGGAGGTAATTAGAGAAAGAATGAAAAATGGTCATGGGATGGGTTTAAGCTTGGATTCATAGAACATTAAATTGTGGTCGATCAGTGGTTATTGATAAAGGTTCAAAATATTTTTAAAAAACTTCAAATATGGGTGGCCTTGAGAAATGCTTCGATATTTGGATTACAAGTTTTAGATTTATTTGAAATGTCAATCATGGAGATGTTAATTAGAGCATTTGTTATGGAATTATGGTCTTCACTTATGGAACACCAGTTAGAAAATATTTATGACCTGAGTGTGACTTGAGAACTTATGTGCATCATGTTAAAATTGTTTTCAAACTTCTAAATTGTGTTCCCACGGTGATTCTTTAGATATACCTATGTGAATGTATTTTCGTAATGTGGATGTTAAAGGAATGAAATATCACGCAATGGAATACTTCAGAATCAATAAGTATTTAAACTACATTTAATTTGAGTTTTAAGTATGCTGTTCATATGATATTCAAAAGAGAGTTTGAAACACGAAGAGGTTTAAATAAAGTATCAGATACCCCAAGTACCTCCCACTGAATGTTCTACCTAGGGGTTCATTAACTTAGACCATCCAGCTACTGATTTTAATCTAAGTCAGTTTAATTTGCTCAAAAACAACTCTTGTCTTTGAAATTAAACAAGTTCAAGTAGTCACATTAAACTCTTTAATGAACTGTCCTCAAATTTGCATGCATGCATCAAATTTTTCTAATTCACCTTTCCTGGTAGGTTCGCAGGTAGGGGTGTTCCGTTTCAGTTACCTTAAATATCTCAGGCTAGATAGAACCTGCCTTAGACAAAAGGTCTCTTATAGATAGATTTTCTATACTTTTAATCTTTCATTAGAACCGTGATCTTAGGTCTATCTCCACCAAGTTTTAAAACACTTTTAGATCCATGATTCAAGCCTAAGTTCGCATGCATGTCTTTCTTATAGATTTTAGTTCTAATTTCCTTTATAACTCTTATAAACGAAACAATTAAAACCCATATACATTGTCATGCATAACTAGGTATTTATAACATTTATAAATTTAACCTATGTGTCATGCTTCATGAAATGTCCATTCATTACTATATATAATAAAGAATTTTTATTGGAAAAGGTTATCGAGCCAAAGGGCCTCTTGAGTTAGTACATTCTGACCTTTGTGGTCCTATGAATGTGCGAGCCCGAGGTGGCTATGAGTATTTTATCAGTTTTATTGATGATTACTTTAGGTATGAGTATGTTTATCTAATGCAACGAAAGTCTGAATACTTTGAAAAGTTCAAGTTCAAGGCTGAAGTTGAAAATGCATTGGATAGACGGATTAAAACACTTTGATCAGATCGAAGTGGAGAGTTTTTGGACTCTGCATTCCAATACTATTTGATAGAACATGGAATCGTTTTCCAACTCTCAGCATCAGGTACACCTCAGCATAATGGTGTAGAGGAAAGGATAAATAGAACCTTGTTGGACATGGTTCGTTCGATGATGAGTTACGCTTCCTTACCGGACTCGTTTTGGGATTTCGCAGTAGAGACTACAGTATACATACTCAACTGTGTTCCTTCCAAGAGTGTTGGGAGAACACCTCTAGAGTTGTGGAACGGGCGTAAAGCTAGTTTACGTCACTTCCACATTTTGGGTTGCGCTACACATGTGCTTGAGGCAAATCCCAAAAAGTTGGAACCACGATCGAGGTTATGCCTCTTTGTAGGCTACCTAAAAGGTATACGAGGGGGTTGTTTTTATGATCCATCAGAAAATAGGGTGTTTGTTTCCACGAACGCTACTTTTCTAGAGGAGGATCATATTAGGGAGCACAGTCCACGTAGTAAAGTCGTGTTGCGTGAGTTTTCTAACGAAACTACTGAAACTTCAACAAGGGTTGTTGAAGAACCTACTTCATCAGCAAGAGTTGTTGATGATAATTCATCTAGTAGGTCGGTTCTACCTCTAGAGTTGAGAGAACCTCGACGTAGTGGGAGGGTTGTGAACCTGCTTGTTCATTATCTGGGTTTCACGAAAATCCTTACTATGGTAGCAGATGGTGATGTTGATGATCCGTTGTCTTATCAGAAGGTAATGGAGGATGTAGATCGGGATGAATGGGTCAAAGCCATGGATCTCGAGATGGAGTCGATGTACTTCAACTCAGTATGGAATCTTGTAGATCAACCTGATGGGGTAAGACCTATAGGTTGTAAATGGATCTATAAGCGCAAATGGTGTGCTTATGGGAAGGTGCAAACCTTCAAGACTCGACTTGTGGTAAAGGGTTATACCTAGGTAGAGGGAGTCGACTATGAGGAGACTTTCTCGCCTGTTGCCATGTTAAAGTTGATCTACATCCTCCTGTCAATTGCAGCTTATTATAATTATGAGATCTGGCAAATAGACGTCAAGACGGCCTTTCTGAATGACAATCTTGAGGAGACCATTTATATGGTGCAACCTAAGGGATTCATAGCACAGGGTTAAGAGCAAAAAGTTTACAAACTGAATCGGTCCATTTATGGGCTGAAACAGGCATCTAGATCTTGGAACATACGGTTTGATACTGCGATTAAATCGTATGGCTTTGACTAGAACGTTGATAAACCTTGTGTCTACAAGAAGATCGTCAACGCTTCAGTAGTTTTTTTAGTGTTGTATGTAGACGATATACTACTCATTGGGAATGATGTAGGTCTACTGACTGCAGCTAAGAACTGGCTAGCGACCCAATTCCAAATGAAAGATTTGGGAGAGGCTCAGTTTGTTCTAGGTATACAGATCTTTCGGGATCGTAAGAACAAAGTCCTAGCACTGGCTCAGGCATCGTACATTGAAAAGATGTTGCTCAAGTACTCGACGCAGGACTCCAAAAGGAGCCTACTACCATTCAGGCATGGAGTCACTTTGTCCCAAGACATGTGTCCTAAGATGCCTCAAGAGGTTGAGGAAATGAGATAGGTCCCATATGCATCTATCATTGGCAGTTTTATGTACGCGATGCTCTATACTCGACTAAACATCTGATATGCTGTGGGCATAGTCAGTAGGTATCAATCTAACCCAGACTAGGGTCACTGGACAGTAGTGAAGAACATCCTCAAGTATCTTCAGAGAACGAGGGACAACATGCTTGTGTATGGATCTAGGGATTTGATCCTTACTAGATATATGGATTCTGATTTTCAGACTGATAAGGACTCTCGCAAATCTATGTCAGGGTCAGTCTTTACTCTTAACGGAGAAGTTGTAGTGTGGCGAAGCACTAAGCAGGGGTGCATAGAGTGAAAGTATCATCTGATCCATGAGATAGTACATCAAAAGGACGTGATCATCATGAATATCGCTTCGGAGCACAATATTGCTGACCCATTTATGAAGGCTATCACGGCTACAGTGTTTGAGGGTCACCTTCAGAGCAGGGTCTACAGGACTACCCGCGGCTGGACTAGGGCAAGTGGGAGATTTTCTTGTACTGGACTTTTATGCCCTAGTTTGTTGTTTTGTACTTTATTTTGTACACCTTACTTCGCTTTAGAATAAGTGGGAGATTGTTGGGGTTGATGTCCTAAAGTCGCGTGTCCTGTAGTTTGTAAACAGTTTGTACGAATGCTTTAAATGTATAATATATGATATTTACTTCACTTCTTGATTTTGCTCATCTGAATGTTTTTATTTGCTTTACCATAAACCAATAAACTAAAATCTCTGGTTGTCTTTATGTAACTTAAGCATTTATGTGGTGACATACAAATGGATCATGTCTTAAGTGATAACCAAAATGGTCTGTAGTATATGGATATAAAAGGGAAACATTATCCTAGTAACGCTACGGATACGACCCACTTTGTGGAAGAGTTACAAGTGTTTTAGCTTGTAACAGATGGTCTGATCCTAAACATTCGTGTAGGGGACATGTGAGTGGGAACGTTCTATACAAAGAGTTTGTATAAGACCTGACCACGAAGTGTTAACGTCTTGTTATATAACACCGTTCATGACAGAGACTTCACTTCACTAGAATGACCATAGGTAACATAACTCAATCTTGAGTAAGTTGAGAACTTCTGTCATTGAGGACGGTTCTTTGATTTGTGTGGGTGCGGGTGGCCAAGCTGCCAACTCAAACCTACCACTTTGGGTATTTGTCTGATTTGGGAACTATGAACTCAGCTACACAAGATGGAATTCACTCCTTGGCTCTTTTAAGAGCTGATTCCAGGGCTTGAACGATGTGGCGCCACACACCTTCTCATGGCCCGAGAGGTGTTCACACATAGTTGGACTATGTTGTATTGTTCATTAGAGGAATCAGTGGTACTTAAGAAGTGAGATGTAATTACAGGGGCAAAATGGTAAATTGGCCCAGCTGTACTTATGAGCATTTGTGAAGGGTTATCGTACTCATGATTGGTTATATCCGATGGACACAAAAATATATCTGTGGTAAGAAGAGTTCAGCTGACAGTCTTTAGTGGAATGTCTGGCAGTTAACGGATGGTGGATCTCGTGGCTAAAGAGTTTAGTCAGCTATTCACGTATCATAAAGTCCCCTTAGTAGTTTAGATAAAGCTGAGAATCAGTTTTTTGGTCAGTTTGAAATGTTCAAATTGACAAAAGGGAGTTCGATTATATATGATATAATTGAACTGGTTAATTATATATAATATAATTGACTAAATGAATGAGATACATTATTTCGGAGGAAATTAGATGTAAATATAATTTATATCAAGTAGAGGAGAAATTACTATAGTAGATATGTGATATCAAATAATAAGTTAAAAATATAATATGATTATATTCATTATTTAATTAATTAGGCGGTTATGAGATAATTGGCCGAGAATTTCTCCAGTATCGTGCGAAAGTGGGAAGTTGAATTCAGTTCTAGTAATTGAAGAATAAAATGAAAATAGTTTTCATTTTTGCAAGACACAAGCAAAAATACGCTAATTCGCTCACAGTGTGAAAGCCTTGTATCGCTTAGTTGTTAAGAGCCTATATGATAGTGCCCGCTTACTAAATGATCGAACACCCGTGTTTTCTAAATGATCGCTCGCGATTATCTAAACGATCACTTACCTTTGCTAGACGATTGCTTAGTGCGCCAAGTGTAACTAAACAATCACTTATCTTTTGATAGACGATCGCTTAGCATTTACTACACGATCGTGTACCCCGACCTAAACGACCAAGCACCCGACTATACGATAGTCTTCCCCTTTCTCCCACTTGCTTGTTCGTAGTACACGATTGCTTTTCCTATTCCCCTCTACCAATTCCATCAAAGTCCACCCTTTGGATTCTCACTCTGAGAATACTGAGGGCTTTGAGTGGTGGTGTCATCCCCGTTGCCTTTTGTTCGTGTGCTGCTATTCGTGTAGACGACCATGGTGGTGCTAGGTGATTGCATGTTGGACGAGTAGGAACGAGAGGAGTTCGTTCACATTGGACCAAGTTCTATTGAAGAAAGTCTTCAACTAGTACGTTCTCTCGATATTTTGTATTTATCTTTTAAAGCATGCCAATAATTAGTGCTTTCAATGCATATCTGTATGTTAGAATGTATGTATGGAAATTCTGTCATAATGAATCGAAAAGATCTGCTTTCGCTCATGGGTACTATTCTACAAGCGTTCCTTCATGTTGGACAAGATATAGCATGCAGTCTCCATTGCAAAACCCCAAAACGAGTCTGGAAGATGAGCATAACTCATCATAGATCGAACCATGTCCAAAAAGGTTATGTTTCTCCTTTCTGATACATCATTCTACTAAGGTGTACCAGGGGTCGAGAGTTGGGATGCAATCCCATGTTCTATCATATAGTTTTGGAATTGTAGGTCCATATACTCTCCATCACGATCAGATCGTAGTGTTTTTATCTTCTTACCTAACAAGTTTTCAACTTTAGCCTTATACTCTTTGCACTTGTCAAGGGCTTCAGATTTATGTTGCATTAGGTAGAAATACCCATATCTTGAATAATCATCTATGAAAGAGATGAAATATTCATACCCACTCCGAGCTCTAACATTCATCGGACCATAGAGGTCTGAATGTACAAGCTCCAAGGCTTCATTGGCTCTGTAACCTTTTCCAGTAAAAGGTCGTTTGGTCATCTTGCCTTCAATGCATGATTCACATACCAGCAAAGAGTTTTCTTCTAAAATCTTTAGAAGTCCACTTTTCACCAACTTCTCAATCCTATTGAGGTTGATATGACCTAACCTTAAATGCCAAAGATGAGCATTTTCCTTAGGAGGTCTTTTAGCTGTTGTTGCCGTACTGAACATTTCAGTGTTAAACAAGGCTTTTATGACTAATGACCTTGGTACATATAAGTTACTTTCTATTGAATCATAACCAATTTCCGTTCCATTCTTAAAAATAAACATTTTATTCTCATAAAAGAAGATGGTATACCCTTGTTTAATAAGACAAGAAACTGAGATTCAGTTCCTCTTAATATGGGGAACTACGAAAACATTACCCAATAATAGCTAACATTTCTTGTCAAAAAATAACTTCAGCCTACCTACAGCAATAGCTGAAACAACCTCACCAGTACCGACTCGTAGAGTCATCTCTCCATGTGGCAACGTTTGCCAGGAACTGAATCCTTGGTAAGAGAAACTGACATGATTGGTAGCACCTGAATCAAGGATCCACGCAGAATCATCATTCTCTTCCAAACACGTCTCCAAGATCAATAAATCAGATTTACTGTCTTTCATCCTCTTTTGAAGAGTAGTGGGATCAGTGTCAGAATAACTGACAATACTAGTTTCGTCATCCATCCCTTTGTGCTCGACAAGTAAGAACTGACGTTCAAACATATCTTACAACGAGTCCATGATCTCGCAGGCAATGACCATGTTCTCAACCCTTTTGGCCAAAACATCAGGTATGTTAGCCAAAATGTGAAGTCGAGCCAATGAATTAGCCTTCATCAAAACCTTATATGCATTACGAACACTTTGCGGTGCATCAAGGGTCAGGACTTGAGGACATTCCTCAACCATGACAAATTCGAGGTCGTTTGCCACGAAATACGTTTTATACGATTCTTTCCACTGTATGTAATCGGTCATATTAAAAAATACTAAACGAAAATACTAACGAGTTTCTGAAAAGAAAAATACATCGACCTACATTAGGTTTTAAGCAAATACCTGTTTAAAACAAACTATTGGGACTAGTGTCCTAATTCTCCCAGAGTCTCGTTGTTTGTAATGGTACACATTGTTTTATGAATAAAATAATTTTTATTTCATTCTGGCATTTACTTATATCCAATAAACAAAGCTCCATGGTTATCTTATGTAAAATTAAGCATGTATATGCGATACTCAAGTGGATCGTGCCTTAGTGATAACCTATATAGGTCTGTAGTATAAGGATTAAGGTGGGATACCTAGTCGTGGTGACATTACGGATACGACCCGCTTTGTAGAGGTTTGCAAGTGTTGTAAACTACTACAGATGGTAGATCCTGACCATTCATGCGGAGACATGCAAGCGGGGGTGTCCTATACAAAGAGTTTGCATAAGACCGGACCACGAGATTGACTAGAATCTGTATATAACGCCATTAATACTAGAGACTTACATCTCACCTAAACGACCATAGGTGACATAACCTCAATCCTGAGTGTTTTGGGAACTTCTGCCTTTGAGGGCGGTCCTTTGATTAGTATGGGCGAGAGTGGCCAGACTGCAAACTCAACATGCTTACCTTTTTGGGAACTTGTTTGATTTGGGAGCTGGGAACTCAATACACAAAATGGAATTCACTCCTTTCCCGAAGCAGGGATAAGTAGAGAGATTACTTCCTCAAGGGCTGATTCTGAGGATTGAACATAGTGGCTACAACTTCTCTTTGGAAGAGAGGACTCATTCATAGTAGGATTATGACTTATGTTCATTAGAGGATCAGTAGTACTTAAGGAGTTAGATGTAACTATAGAGGCATAACGGTTATTGGTCGAGCTGTACTTACGAGTGATCTGTGAAGGGTTGTCGCACTATTGATTGGTTAAGATGGACACATATTATATCTGTAGTAAGAAGAGTCCAGCTGTCGATCTTTAGTGAAGTGTCTGGCAGTTAATGGATGGCGGATCCCATGACTAAAGAGTTTAGTCAATTATTCACGTACCGTTGGAGCTTCGAGCTACAGGTTCATAAGGTCCCCTTGATAGCTCAATGGATGAGTTGAGGATCAGTACTTGGTGTTGATTTGAAATGTTTAAATTGATTAGAGGTAATTTAATTATATATGATATGATTGGTATGATGTATGAGATACATTTAGTGGAGGATTAATGTAAATGAGATCTCATTTACATTAAATGCCATGGAATAGAAAAAAAGCTATGATTTATATGTTTCATGAGATGAAATATTAAAACTATAGGTTATAAATATATTATGGTAAGTTAGTTATCATTTATATTTATAATATTATTAATTATTGGATAATTATCTCTTTTTCTCTAATAACCAATTGAGCGAGAGGTTATTGGTGGTTTCATGGTAACCGTGAGATAAAGGAAAAATGTTTTTCTAATTTTAGTAAGGTTGAGAAATTATTGTTTTGAGATTTCCAATCTCGGAAAAAACTCACGGAGAAATTGTCAAGTAAATTGGATTAACTAAGCGATAGCTTGGAGTTAGATAAACGATCGTGGAGTGTTAGTAGGCGATAAACACTTAGCTAAGCGATGAGCTAAACGATCTCATAGTTTTTCCTAGACGATCCCTTAGCTTTTCCTAAACGATTGGGCATCAACCTATACGATAGGTTGTTCCATCTCTCACTTGCTCAATCGTTTAAACAATTGTGGTTCCTCCCGTTTTCTGCCTCAATCCAAATCCACAGAGCCCACCCTTTAGATTCTCACACCGAGAATACCAAGGTAACCTTCTTGGTGGTGTCATACTCAACTCGACACTGTCGAGGTTCTGTGGAGGCTATTCTTGGTGTTCGGGCTGTTCGTGACCTAAGCGATCGTTTAGTTCGAGTGCGTGGTGATCATACAGTGTAGCGGTCATGTTGGACGAGCATTCGTGTGTCTCTATGTTGCTGTGATCAAGCGTTCGTGATCAAGGAGCTTGAAGATGAGTCCACAAAAGTGTGTAGATTCTTGTCCTTGTTTTTTTGTATAGCATGTTGTAATTTCTATATTTAATGCATAACCATATGTTTCTATTTGTGATTGTAATTGTAAAGTTCATATACAATTTTAATTTAGAATTATCCTTCCGCTGCTCATGGAAATCCTCTTATTCGATTTCTTTCAATTGGTATCAAAGCCAGGTTGTTCTGATATTCCAAATTTCAATTCTGTTTTGAACTTCTATTACAGCCTTGGTGGGTTTTCTGCATTTTTGTTTAATTGTTAAGTGCTTTTGTGGATGGAGTTGATGAATGTTTTCGGGTTTAATTGTCTTTGTTTAAAGATTTCTTCAATTACAAAGTGTTAATTTGTAAGGACCCCTATGTTTTTTGGGCGTAATTAACTTTCAATCGAGTTTGTAATTCAAATAGTTTGAGTTAGTCAAGTCGTTCATAATGAAGTTTCGAAGCATGGAGATGTGATTCTAAACGAGGAAGAAGAACAAGAGTAGGCCATATCGTATAGCCTAAGGTAAACGATCGTTGGGATTTATCTAAGCGAGTGTAGTATTTACTAAATGATTGTTTAGCTAATGCTAAACGATGGGTTAAATCATTTACTCTATCGCGTAGCATTGGTTACCCGATCACGTAGATGCTAGAGGTAGACGATCGTAGTGGGAGCATGTGATGCTTATCATTTAGTAAAAGGGCGCGCTAGGCGATCGTGTAGGCGATGGTGCTTTATCGCATCGTAGTCGTTTACATGACCGCATTGAAATAACTCTTAAACAAGAGTGTTCATGAGCGGAAGTGGATCTTTCTGATTTAATTGTGACAGAATTGCCACACATACATTCTAACAAATAGATATGCATTATAACACTAATTATAAGCATGCTTTAACAAAAAAAAATATACAAAAGACTAAGTAAACGTACCAGTTGAATTCAATATTCACTCGAACTCAGTCCAACGGAAGCGAACTCCTCTACGCTCCTTATCGCCCAACAAACAGACGCCTAATAGCACCACGGTCGTCTACATGACCGACAGCGCACAAACCAACAGCAATCGGGGACGATACCACCACTTAAAGCCCTCGGTATTCTCGAAGTGAGAATCCAAAGGGTGGACTTTGATGGAATTGGTAGAGGGAGGAGGAAAATACAATCGTGTAGTACGAACAAGCAAGTGGGAGATAGTAGAAGACTATCGTATAGTTGGGTGCTTGTCGTTTAGGAAAAACTACACGATCGTGTAGGTTTTGTTAAGCGATCATCTAGCAAATGGTAAACGATCGTTTAGGTCCGCTCGGCGCACTAAGCGACCGTTTAGAAAAGGTAAGCGATCGTTTAGAAATTGCGGGCGATCGTTTAGTGCGCGGGTGTGCGATCGTTTAGGACNCGTTTAGAAAAGGTAAGCGATCGTTTAGAAATTGCGGGCGATCGTTTAGTGCGCGGGTGTGCGATCGTTTAGGACGATGGACACTATCGTATAGGCTCTCAACGTTAAGCGATTGTATGGATTCACACCGTGAGCGATTTTTCTTGCGTATTTTACAAAATGAAAACAATTTTCATTTTATTCTTCAGTTACAAGAACCGAATTTGATCTTCCCACTTTCGTACAATTCCGAAGAAATTCTCGGCCAATTATCTCATAACCGCCTAATTAATTAAATAATGAATATAATATATTATATTCTTAACCTATTGTTTGATATCACATATCTACTGTAGTAATTTCTCCTCTACTTGATATAAATTATATTTATATCTAATTTCCTCCAAAATAATGTATCTCATACATTTAGTCAATTATATCATACATAATTAACCAGTTCAATTATATCATATATAATCGAACTCCCTTTTGTCAATTTGAACATTTCAAACTGACCCAAAAATTGATTCTCAACTTTATCCAAGCTACTAAGGGGACCTTATAGACTTGTGGCTCGAAGCTTCAATGGTACGTGAATAACTGACTAAATTCTTTAGCCACAAGATCCACCATCTGTTAACTGTCAGGCATTCCACTAAAGACCAACAACTAAACTCTTCTTACCACAAATATATTTTTGTGTCCATTAGATATAACCAATCATGAATACTATGACCCTTCATAGATGCTTGTAAGTATAGCTGGGCCAATGTACTGTTTTGCCCCTGTAGTTACATCACACTTTTTAAGTACCACTGATTCCTCTAATGAACAATACAACATAGTCCAACTATGTGTGAACACCTCTTGGACCAAGAGAAGGTGTGTGGCGCCATATCGTTCAAGCCCTAGAATCATTACTTAAGGGAGCTATCTATCTACTTGCCCTTGCTTCGAGGAATGAGTGAATTCCATCTTGTGTAGCTGAGTTCCTAACTCCAAAATCAGACGAATCCCCAAAGTAGTAGGTTTGAGTCAGTAACCTGGTCACTCATGCCCATGCAAATCAAAGTACCGCTCTCAATGTCAGAAGTTCCCAACTCACTCAGGATTGAGGTCATATTACCTATGGTCATCTTAGTGAAGTGAAGTCTCTGTCATGAACGACGTTATATAACAAGACGTTAACACTTCGTGGTCAGGTCTTATACAAACTCTTTGTATAGGACGCCTCCGCTCGCATGTCCCCATATAAATGATCAGGATTAGACCATCTGTAGCAAGTCACAACACTTATAATTATTTTACAAAGTGGGTCGCATCCGTAGCATTACCAGGATAAGGTTTCCCTCCTATATCCATATACTACAGACCATTTTGGTTATCACTTAAGACATGATCCACTTGTATGTCACCACATACATGCTTAAGTTACATCTAGATAACTAGGAATTTTAGGTTTATTGGTTTGTGGTAAAGCAAATAAAATAATTAACTAAGCAAAATCAAGAAGTGAAGTAAAATATCATATATTATACATCACAAGCATTCATACAAACTGTTTACAAACTATAGGACACGAGAGTTTAGGGCATTAACCCCAACACGCGTAAGGCTGACGTTGTGCAGAGCACGCTAGGCGATCGCGTACCTCCACCTTTATCGCTTAGTAAAAGGTACATGATCGTTGCTAAATGATCGTTTAGCTCTGGGAGCATTGGTAAACGATAGAGCGAATTGTTTGTTCTTTTATGTATATGATCGCGGAGAGTTTGGTACATGATGGTTGGAGACGATTTGTTTCGCCCGGACGGTTCAAGACATGGTTCACCTGTTTGAATCAGAGACTCCTTGGTTTTGTAATAATTAGCTTTATTTTTGTGGATTTGAGGCAATTTTACCCGGTTCATAAACATTTGTTTATTATACATGTGATGTATGGTGTTTATATGGCAAAATGTTTGACATATAGTTTAAAAACCCACCTTAGGCTGTGCAATTATTCATGCATCATGTATTATAAATGTTATAATTTAGCATGAAGAAATTACATGAAAGCATGCATATGCATCATGAAATATAAGAGTTATATTTTGCATGTGTGAGCATTATCATGCATCATCCTTTTATTATAAGTGTTATAGTCTAAGGGTGAATGGAAGCATGTTATGCTTTTTCTGTTGTTGTTTTGTATAAGCATTATATAAAAAAAGTAGCAATGAATGAACAATGCATTGAGCATGACACTTAGGCTATTTATAATCATTATGAATGCCTTGTATGTGTTAGCTTAGCATTGTGGTTTTGGTTGGTTCCATTTATAAGTGTTATAAAGGAAATTAGAACTAAAATCGATAAGAAAGAGTTGCATGCGGACTTAGAGTGAACTCAAGTTTTTTAAAAGGGTTTTAAAATTGGATTGAGATAGACCTAAGTTCAAATGGTTCTAAAGAGTTTAGTAACCTAGATTAATCTTTTAAAATCGGTTTAATAGGATTAAATTGATTGGCGTAAAAGATTAATTTGTTTTAAATCTATCTATAAGGGACCTTTTGTCTAAGACGGGTTCTATCTAGGTTGTGGTTCTTAAGCTAACGAAAACGGATCACCTTTACCTGGGAATCTACCTGGAAAGGTGAATTAGATAGATTTTCAACAAGCATGCGATAATTTGGTCAGTTTAATGGATGATGATCAAAAAGTTGTTTAATTAACCAAGGTAAAAGTTACTCTTGGGCAAACCTAAAAGTCACTTAGTTAAAATCCTTAGCCGTATTTTTTTTCTAAATAAATTAAACCCTAGATTATAAAATACTCAATGGGAGAATGAGATGTATCTAATATGTCTATGATTCCAATTATGTTTCTCTCTGTATGTTCACACTGTGAGATTCATGCTTGGCCTCGTGGTGCCCTGGGAGCATCCCCCTTCGGATGGTGTTTGCATGAGTCAATATCAAGGTGGACTTAGAGAGTGTTTATAGTAAGTGGTTGAAGCGTGTGTGTCAACACGTCGTATGGTCTCTGTCATTTGTTCACACCGTGAGATCATTCTGTACTCTCTCATGGCGCCCTGGGAGCGCCCCCCTTCGGAAAGATTTTGTGCAGTTGGTCAAGATCAAGGTGAACTCCAGAAATGGATAGGGTCGCTTTAGGTTTTGCTCTGATTGAATTTTTTTCCTTCAGATTGGCTGTTTGGGGTGGATCTCTAGGACCTAAAATGACGGGTCATACTTACGAGAGATTGTTAAATAAGTTAATGGCGTCTTGACCAAATCAATTATGGCTAGTCGTTATAGGAGCAAGAGTTGTTCTGGTATTAATGGCTGGTTGAGAACTTCTCAATTCAGAGGAGGGATAATTGACCTCCCTTCAGCGGCTTTTGTCCTAAACCTTTGAAGCGTCATTGCGAAACTAGATGTCACACGGGGTTCATATTAGTTTTGCTAAAACCTTATTGGATGTTGTTTGTTTTACAACGGGTATTTGCTTAAAACCTAAAGTAAGTCAATGTGTTTTTCTTTTCTGCAACTCGTTAGTATTTCCGTTTAGTGCTTTTAATATGACCAATTACATACAGTGGAAAGAATCATGTAAAACGTATTTTGTGGAAAACGACCTTGAATTTTCCATAGTTGAGGAGTGTCCTCAAGTCTCGACCCTTGATGCACCACGAAGTATTCGCAATGCATATGAGGTATGGATGAAGGCTAATTTATCGGCCCGACTTCACATTTTGGCTAACATACCTGTTGTTTTGGCCAAAAGGGTTGAAAACATGGTCATTGCACAAGAGATCATGGACTCATTGCAAGATATGTTTGAACGTCAGTTCTTACTTGTCGAGCACAAAGGGATGGATGACGAAACCAGTAGTGTAAGTTGTTCTAACACTGATCCCACTACTCTTCAAAAGAGAAGGAAAGACAGTAAATCTAATTTATTGGTCTTAGAGACGTGTTTGGTAAAGAATGATGATTATGTCTGGATCATTGATTCAGGTGCTACCTATCATGTCAGTTCCTCTTACCAAGGATTCAGTTCTTGGCAAACGTTGCCACAGGGAGAGATTACTCTACAAGTCGGTACTAGTGAGGTTGTTTCAGCTATTGTTGTAGGCAGGCTGAAGTTATTTGTTGACAAGAAACATTATCTATTACTGGATAATGTTTTCGTAGTTCCTCATATTAAGAGGAACTTGATCTCGGTTTCTTGTCTTATTAAACAAGGGTATACAGTCTCATTTTCTGAGAATAATATGTTTATTTTCAAGAATGGAATAGAGATTGGTTATGGTTCAATGGAAAGTAACTTATATGTACTAAGACCATTAGTCATAAAAGCCTTGTTTAACACTAAAATGTTTAGTACGGCAACAACAGCTAAAAGACCAAATGTTTCTCCTAAGGAAAACGCCCATCTTTGACATTTAAGGTTAGGTCACATCAACCTCAATAGGATTGAAAAATTGGTGAAAAGTGGACTTCTAAAGAGTTTAGAAGAATACTCCTTGTCGATATGTGAATCATGCCTCGAAGGCAAGATGACCAAACGACCTTTTACTGGAAAAGGTTACAGAGCCAAGGAAGGCTTGGGGTTTGTACATTCAAGCCTCTGTGGTCCAATGAATATTAGAGCTCGAGGTGGGTATGAATATTTCATCTCTTTCATAGATGATTATTCAAGATACGGGTATCTCTACCTAATGCAACGTAAGTCTGAAGCCCTTGACAAGTTCAAGGAGTATAAGGCTGAAGTTGAAAACTTGTTAGGTAAGAAGATAAAAACACTACGATTTGATTGTGGTGGAGAGTATATGGACCTCTTAATTTCAGAACTATATGATAGAACATGGGAATTGTTGTCCCAATTCTCGGCCCCTGGTATACTCAATAGAAGGTGTTATCAAAAATGAGACACAAACCTTGTTGGACATGGTTCGGTCTATGATGAGTTATGCTCATCTTCCAGACTCGTTTTGGGGTTTTGCAGTGGAGACTGCGTGTTTATATCCTGAACAACGTTCCCTCTAAAAGTGTTTCTAAGACACCTTTTGAGTTGTGGAGAGACCGTAAAGGTAGTTTACGCTACTTTAGGATTTAGGGTTGTCCGACACAATGTGCTCGTGACTAACCCAAAGAAGTTGAACCGCGTTCAAAGGTTTGCCTCTTTATAGGCTACCCTAAGGAAACGAGAGGTGGATACTTCTATGATCCGAGTGAGAACAAAGTGTTTGTTTCTACAAATGTTATCTTCGTGAAAGAAGACCACATATGAGATCATAAGCCACGGAGTAAGATCGTTTTGCCTGACAGATCAACAAGAGTTGTTGAGGTTGATACATCTAGTCAACCAGCTTAAGAGTTGGGACTGCCTCGACGTAGTGGGAGGGTTATGAACCCACCAAATCGCTACATGGGTTTGACTGAAGCCCATAACGTCATTTTGAATGATGGGATCGAGGATCCATTGTCTTTTAAGAAAGCAATGGCGGATGTTGCCAAAGATGAATGAGTTAATGCCATCAACCAGACCTTAACCCATTCATAAAAATTTATATTCCAAAGATTTTCAGTCATGTCTAACTTATTTATTATTATTATTTTGCATTTTAAAATAAATAATCAGTAGACAATTGATATCATATGTTCTTAAATGAATGATTTAGATAGATGCATTCTCAAAAAGGAAAAAAAGAGGGACCAATTAAACTTATCACCTAAACTCAAAACTATATTATATTTTTCGATGGAATAAAAATAATTTTTTATAAAAAAAAGAGGGAGGTGGGGGGAAGGAAAAAAAAACACGAGTATTTCCAACACAGACAAGCCTAAGTCAAAATAAAACAAAATTATAAAATTGTCATCCAGTTTATACTCCATCATTATATTAAATAACATGGATTCTATTTCAAAGTGAATTGACAATTATATGAATAATTCATTTATCTTACATCCTTTGATTTTTCCAAACATGGACCCAACAAAACACAGATTTTTATTAACATAACATAATTTCCCATACCCCACAAAATCATATCTCTCACCAAGTTTTGGAAGAAGTCTAAATAGAGAAATCTTTAGGTACTATTTGACAACAAAGTTCAAATATTTTCTAATCGCATTCGACTATTTTCTAATCACAAAATCACGTGTAAAACACCCACATAAATCTAAGTTCAAACACAAATCACATTCTGGCTTTACTTCTCTGTATTGAGGTTATAAACTAAATATATATATATATATATATATAAATAAAATTTGTAAGGTGAGGAAGCTGATATCTGTTCAAGCCAACAACAGTCTTTTAGCAATTAAACTGACTTCACTTTCTGGTATCATTTCCATCAGTTACTTCTTTCTTGGCTTGCGAGCACGTTTATGAGTATTATTACCACCATGAACAACATGTAGTAGATCATCCAGTTTTTTGACATATTCTGTAATTTCTGTATCTTCTGGTTCTCATCGAATTTTTTAATGCGGTTGACTGCATCCGTTACCTATGTCCACAAGTAGTTCAAGTTTCAAAACAACTACCAATTTAATAACAACTATGAAAAACAATAATAATAATAAATAAAAGGTTCTAGTTCTCAGAAATTGAGGTAGCAAATGGCCAAGGTACAAATGGCCAGAAAAGAAGAGCAAAAAAAGGTATTTACAGTATTTATAGACTATGGAAGGACAATAATGGCAACGCACATCCATTTCAAGGACATGTCAGCATTTATGATCGCTTATCTTGTTAACCTGGATGAGATTCCATATTAAGAGTTGGGAGAAACGAAGGGAGGAATAGGAACCAACCTGATTTTCCATTTTATCCAAAATTTTAGCATGGCCCTCCACTAAAACGGTTGTTTTCAGGTAAAGCTGACCAAAAAAATGAGAAATGTATCAGATGACTGAGAATCTTACATTATGCTCAAGGTGAAAATACATACCTGATACAATTCCAAGAATCTTTTCTCAAATTCCTTAACGGCATCAAGTCGCTCTTGAATCTCTTCTTCCATAGTACTTGTGACCTGTGTCGATGTACAGAGGAAAAAAAAATTAGGAATGGTCATACTTAATTAATCAATCAAGTGTGAAATACACTTTTGGTTCTTGACTTTGATTTCTATTTTGTTTAATAGTTTAAATAACTAATAGTTTAGCCTTTGAACTTTAGGAAATAGTTATAAAAGGCCCTGCACCGTTAGTTGATTAATGGAAAGATTATTTCGCAATGAACTTCCTAAGCTTGTTGACATGATTTTTCTAATTTGTTGGAAAATTAATCTATCTTATCCCTAGCTAGTATCCTATGTGTGACTAGAAGAGTGACTTATTGATAAGGGTCTAAAGTAGGGGAAGAAAGAGAGAAATATCCAGTAAGCTAAAAAAGTTAGAATAATTTTCCAATGTTGACCGATCTAGTTAACAAGTTAACTATCAAATCATCTTTTCGTTTGTCATCTAACTTTCAGAGAACTTTCAGAACCATTTCTATGAGATTAGGGACAAATAGACAATTTTTTAAACTTGAGGTCAAATAGAAGTCAATCTTCAAACACCAAGACCAAAAGTGTATTTTGTCCATCTATCAAGTAGCAAGGATGTCAAAGAAACATAAAGAATGCAGACACTGTTTTGAAAGTTTAAACTGTAAGGCTATGTACTTTCTAATGTAAAAGAGATCAAAGTGCAACTGTATTAACGTTCGATCACATGTACCTTTCCTCGTCCCATTTGTTCAAATGTAGTCGGGAATATTTGCTTGCTGTTTCCAGTTTCTATAAGGTGATCAATGACCTAGTATGGTCATTTAGATTTTGGTCAGCAACAATAATATTTCAGTTTGTTCTTAAATTTCAAGTTTATATTTGAAAGTTTAGCTTACCATCTCATCTGGTCTTGTACCCGTAACTAAATAAAGTTACATCATGACAAAGTTCAAAACAGAAAATTAGTTAGCCTCTGAAATCAATAGCGGGGGAAGTAAAAGGATAATCATGACATTTCAGCATACAACCAATTATGACTAGAAATTTTGACAATCTAGTTATTGAAACATTTGAACCTGTAGTCACTTGTCTTTCCACAACTTCACAATCCTGAATTGTTTGACGAAGGGCCTGAAACATGATACGAGAATGAGAGAAGGTAAACAATGATATCGATGATAACAAAAAGTGTCAAATGACCAGTCAAACCAAAAACTATATCAATACTGTAACATTCCCTTTTCCCTCTCACTTGTGAGCTTGAAAATTTGTGGAAAGACCCAAACAAATACTATGTAAATCGCTGATCAACCCAGAAGCTTAAGTTGATGGGTTATGGTAAACTTAATTATATCAAGAAGAAATTCATGATACCTCAAATTCCATCAACAGTTCCTGAATCTTTTTTGTCAAAACACTGCCATTAAGAAAACAAACTCTACAATAAGGAACATTATCATTCAAAAAAATCATTCAAGATTAAAGTTTTTTGGGCCAACTTTGTCATGTTCATTCTTTCTCTGTCACAGGCAGTTCCCTTCTGACATCCAGGCATCTGCCTATGGAATATGTTCTGGAGAGAGGAAAAGTTCATCAATATGCAACTGCTCTTCAAATCTAAGTGAAAACTCCAACAAAATGAAAAATAAAGGAAAATAAATTTGGAAAATCTTGATGCAAGTCCAGAATTACATCTATAGTTATAACTTGCAGCTTCCCTCTGACATTACACGCGTTCTTTCCCACATCATCAATATACTTTTCCATCCGCTTCTTAATAGCTGGAATAACAAGAACCCTTAGAGCCAGCAGATCATGTAATTTGGCACTAAGATTGAAATATATGCTCGGAAGTAAGAAAAGGTAATCGCAATTGATGAAAGTATCTCATTATGGAGTACTGTGGAATGTGGAACCTCTGCAAAAGTGGTTTGCATAGGCTACATGCTCAGTTGGTTGGTTAAAGCTTCCACATTCAGTTAAGAACTTCAAAAAATAAATTACATTTCATTTTTCTTTAGCCACTCGACATAAGTTTAGAAGAAAGATTTACCTTTTATCTCCGATGTGTTTGTAGCAGATTTAGATTCCTCATTAACTTCTTTCAATAAAGTCTGCAGAAGTTTGACAGCAATTGAGTTCATTCAAATTCAGAGATTTATGAAATGAAGTGACTGTATGTACCTTCAAGTTAATAAGAAGTCCAGAAAGCTTATCCACTTGTATCTCAGCCTCTTGAATCTGAATTCAAAGAAGAGAAGGAAAAGTAGGTAAAAGAAACTACAAGAACGACTGTATTCTTGAGTAAAGAACAAAACTAAATCCTACTAGTGCGCAAAGAGGGAGAGAAGTAAAGAAAATCAAATGAAATTACTTAATGAGTACACCTGCTTATTGAACTCATCCATTCCAAAGTCAGAATTGCTCTGCAGAACTTGAGTTCCCTTCTCAAGATCTGTTTCTCTGGAAGCCTGATATTTGGCATCACGGATGAACGGTTCCTTAAATAAAGAACATGACAAGATGTTAGAAAAGATCTTTGAATAGCTGAATGATCAAGCAAATTTCTATTGTAAATAATAGAACACGAATTTAGAAGAATTAATAACAATATTTGGATTGAAATTTCTTTTTTCAAAGTTCAAAACATGTGAGGTGAGAATTGAACTTTCAAACTTAAGGAAGGTAATTGGTGCTTTATCCTTATCCATTGAACTCTGTTTAATTTTGTTCATCCTATTTTTGAATTATAAACTATTTCTTTAAAATTTAAATGATGGTACAAATTGAGGATGAATATGAAGTCTTGCTAACTTCCAAGGACAATAACAAATTTGAAAGCCAATCAATTTCATGAAATAAAGGAAATGCAACCATGCTTTGATAGCAAGTTTATGAAAAAGTTTCAGGAACAAAATATTTGAACTTCCTTTTTTTAAAACACTCGATTCATTTCTCAACAGTAACCTCAAAAAGGGCAGGAACCAGCTCAATTACAGCCACAATGACTGCCTGAAACAAATTCAACAAAATCATGAACTGAAAAGCAGACAACAAATTCAACAAAAGCTCTAATGGAACACAAAGCCCATAGATTCAAAATCCACTCAATTCAATCCCTAAAAATTACAGAAAACACACAAACGAAAGAACAAAATACCGTGATGGAGTTGTTGATGTCAATCATAACCATCCCCGGAAAGAAAAAAGAGGGAAAGGGGTTGGGAAGATAATAGTATACAATACAATTACAAAGTGAAAGCAGATGATGGTTAAACTTGAATCAACAAAAGAAAGAAAGAAAGGGCAGGAAAATTGAGGAAGAATGGGTCTTGGGTTACAAAATTTTATAATGTTTTGCATGTTTTACATTTCAACTATTTTGACCAGACCAGGTCGTAGAAGAGTGTGTCAAACTCATAGATGATAAGCAAAGAACAGCACCACAAACACATAGAACATACCGCAAAGCACAGAACAAAGCGGTTACATTACAATCCATTCGTACCTTTGTGAGTATTTTATGAACGCTCTTCGTTTTCCTTCTGCAAGTTTTGAAACTCCGCTTGGCTTTCTTGCGAGCCCTTCAAGCTGGGCAGTAGCTTCAATGTTACATTGTTTAAAATATCCGTACGGATAGAAATATTTTACCAAAATTTCGATCAAAACATCCGTAAAATATGGATTTGGATGGATATTAGAAAAATTATAAAAACAAAAAATTTAAATCAGTAAATAAAATATTTTATGATTTTTAACCCATTAACATTAACATGTCTATTATTTATATTATATTTACATTATTGACATTTTATTTTTATATCTTTCTAATTATTGACTTGATTTTATTGTACATCTTGTTTTTCTTTGAGATGACATATTTTCTAATATAAAATATTGTCATAAATTAGTTTCTCTAGTTCAACACATTGAAGATTTGAATATTCAATTTCTAAGAATTGTACAAAACATTAGTTGAATTATGAGATTTGTTAATATCAACTACTACTGTATTGAGGTTGATATATTTTGAATTGTCATCCATGCTAGGAAGAAATTAGAGATAATTGATTAAAAGACTATTCTTAGACCCCCAAAATGGTTTTTGCCCAATTTTTTAAAATTGAAAAAATTTGCCCTTTTATTTTCGTCATCACGAGCCAAAGTTATAAATCTACTATTGGTTTTCTTTTTGCCTTCTTCCATTTGTGCCGCCCATTCTCCCTTTTTCCTTTCTCCATCTGTAGTCAAATAATGTTATAGAAGTGTCATCACTGACCATTGAAATGTCGCTCAGAACTTCAACTATAGTGGAACAAGATAGAAAAGAGCGAAGAGCGAGAGTATGAGAGAGTAAGAAAGAGAGGAAATCAAGAGAAAGAGGAGGTTGAGATAGTAAAGAGAGCAAGACGGTGAGAGTTTGAGAGTGCAACAAAGAAATAAAATCGAGAAAAAGAGGAGCTTGAGAGAGCGAGACAACAAGAGTAAAGGCTAATCTGAATGCATGAGATTCTATTTTGGTAATTTTACCAAAATATGACATCAACAAAGTGTAAAACAACTTCAAATTCGTACAATTTCATTTTCTCCTCCAATTTTGAGTCATCCATCCAACAAACTTAAATTATGTCAAGAATGGATGTTGATTATCATTAAGCTAAGCTCAATTTATAATGATAAGTTATAACTTTTATTGGTTATAATGGGAATGAATAATGGATATAATGTGGCTAATAGTTTTAAACTTTTAAATGTAAGGGAGAAACTAAAGTATAACTTACTATATACCTTATTATTTAGATGGCAACGACGACCACATTGAATAGATTTTTATTAAACAAGGCCTAGAAGGCCATAACTAAAAATGATGCCGGGCCCTTTTTTATAAATAACTTTTAAATTATAAAATGAAAGGTAGTAACCAAAGTGATTAACCCTTTTAAAAAAAGAAAGCGTTTGTGATTGAAAATTTGAGTGAATTGTACAAAAATAGATAGGTGCAGTCGAAGATACACCAAAATATTTTTCTTATATTAAAAGTAGATAGAAAGAATATTTTGCCTAAAATATTCCGTTAGTTTTTCTAAAGAAAAGAGTAACGGGTCTAGGAGAAAATGAATATAGAAAATTACATATATTCTGAAAAATAAAATAAAATAAAATAACTTATCTTTTAAAATAATAATTAAGGAACACGTGCACTCCACGTGAAATCTAAGTTTTACTTAAAAATTTTGAAATATAGAACATTTTTAGCATTTATTTATATAGAAATTTATAGGTTAGGTAAGTATTACTCCTTTTACAAATTTCAATACAGACTTCCGAATATTTTTTTAAAAAAAGTATGCCTCTGACCTCTTAGGTATTGGATAAACCTTCTAATTTTGTGGATATTTATGTATGATCGTGGTTTTTTTCCTCGAAGATTTTGTTTATGTATAGTTATAGTATAGTTTTTTTCCCAAGGATTTTGTTTGTTTTATATGTTAAAATTATGTAAATTTTTTGTTTTATTCAAATAACAAAACCATCTCATTATTATATTTTTTTTACCAATAATTTGGTGTTATGTTTAAAAGGGTAAAATAGACACTTTAAATAAATTTTGTAAATACAAAATTAAACAAAAAAAAATTGTTTAAAAAATTTCAAAGTTTAATATTTTTAATATTTATTGGATAGAAAAAAGAGAATTCTTACAGATAAAAAAATCCCAAAAATAAACTTTTTGCTATATAGAGGAAAAAGTTAATTATTATTGTTATTTATTGTTGTTATTTTAAATGAATATCTTATTAATTTTAGAAAGAAGGGGGAAAAAGTCTGTTTGCTATCTTTAAATTTTTTATGATACATTCTATGAAAAATTTATTTCATTATTTAATACCTCTATCTTTATTCTTAGAAGAATTTAATATCTCTATCTTAAATTAAATAGTAAAACATTTAAAATATAATATGGTTTTATTAATTTAAGAAAGGTTAAAAGGAGTTTTAACCCTTGTAAATATGGCAATAAATATATGGTATTGAGAATAAATACAACTATTTATATTAGAGATTGAAAATAAATAAAAATATAAGGAGGATAATGTGATATAATTTTTTGACTAAAGAATAAATATAATATAATTATTTTTTGAGAATCAATATAATATAATTAATCATTACAAAATATCTTAAAATTTAAAATTAGAAAGATTATATTCTAAATCTCTCCCTATCTCAATTTTCTCAAATCTTTTCTATATCCCTTCATATTCTTCCTATTACATTTTTCTCTCAACCAACTTTCTCTGATTATGCTTTCACTAATCTAGAAAAATAAAAACTCTAATTAATTTAAACAATCAAATAACCACTTTTCATTTTCTTATGAAAATATTTTACTTTCCTAAATATGTTTCTTTTATTGGAATAAGAGGAGAAGAACAAAACAAGCTCTAATTGATTTAAACAACCAAATAACCACTTCTATTTTTTTTAATGAAAATATGGGGCCTTTTTAAATATAAAAACAATATTTAAAAATATTTACACTTTATAACAAAAAAAATTTAAAAAATACAAAACAATTTTTTAACTTTTTTCTATAAATGGTAAATATTTTTTGGATTAATTTTCCTAATAATTAAATTAACGAGAAAATAATGAAAAATGAATAGATGTGCGTTAAAATTAGGAAAATTTAAACAAAAAATATCTCCATATTTCCTCTCCTCCCTCCGTATCTCTTTCTTTCAACATTTTTTCAAATTTTCTGTATGCATTAATTGAATTCAATATTGAAAACACAAGAAGGATTCATTGATTTGGCATAAAAATAAATAAATAATAATAATGAGCTTTTTAAATATAAAAAAATATTTAAAAATATTTACACCAAAAAGTTCCAAAAGTATAAAACACTTTTGAAACTTTTTGCTATAAAATGTAAATAATTTTTAGTTTTTTCTATTTATAAGAATTTCCCTAATAATAATCATGCAATTAAAATATATAAGCAAAATAAGCTCTTACATTGTTTTATTGATAATAGTTTATTGTCTTCTTTCTTCTTTATTGTTGCTACTCTCTTTGAATTCAATACTTCACAAGAAGAGTTCCTCTATTTGACAAAAAAAAAAAAAAAAAAAGAAAAATCGCACACTTAAAGTATATAACCAAAATGAGCACTTACATTATTCTATTGAAAATATTTGTCTTTCTTGAAGATGTTGCAAGTGACCCAATGAAAGTGGTAGTGATTAGAGTTATAACTTGACAAGAATGAAAAAAGAAACAAAAAACACACTTAATAGTTACCTTTATTTTGAAGAGATGGATTATCCCTAAAATCTCTAAAATCTCTAATCCATTAAAAATCCATATGGAATGAAATGATGCTTTATTAGAAAGGTATATGAGAGTTTTGATGCGTGAGGGGGCAAAATAAAAGGATGCTTTTATGGAATGAAATGATGTTTTATAGAAAATGTGCAAAGATTCACGTATAAATAACTAACCAAAGGCATAGTAGGTATATATCTGAGGGCAAAATGGAAGATAAAGATTTCCCCAGTTTGCCCATTTTAGATATAATATGGATGTAGATTATTTTGGCAATAATTTATCTATTTCATTATTTTTACATTATTCTAGTAAAATATTAAGAACAAAAAATTGACTTTCTTTTTAACTTCTAAGATAAAAATACAAGAAAAAGCTTTGCTTCTACAGAAATAAAACAAAATAAAATTTGTAATTTGAAGGAGCGACGATTCTACAACGAAAGGACATTGTGAGCAATGGAAACTGTGAAAACTGAGTCCACATTTTGGTATCATTTCCATCAGTTTACTTCTTCCATGGCTTCAGCACTGAGAGGATGATTATGATTGCTATAACCAGAAGCAATATGATGCCAATCATCATGCATTTTCTTGATCTCCTCTGTAAGCTCTTCGCAGTTTGGAGGGCATCGGTTCCCGTTCGAACGTGGTCGACTGCATTCGTTACCTATGTCAAAAATGTTGCAGATCCAAAAACAATTCAACTTAATCAATTTGAACTTATCGGTGCTATGCACAAAAACTGTTCTGCATGACACTCCACCATGCATTAACAAACCATATTGAGCAAATGGAGTTATAAAAAATGGCAAGAAAATAAGATCAGAAGAAGGTGCTCTTGTTCATTCTTCTATGGTTGGATCACACAAACAAACTATAATAGCAACTATGAATAGAAGAACAATAATGGCAATTCACATCCATTCTAAAGCGAAGTCATCCTCAGATGTGATCGACTATATTTTTAACCTGGACGAGAGATCATCGACACCTAGGACCAAAGGACGAAACTATCTATACATACCAAGAGTTAGAAGTAGGACAAACCTGATTTTCTATGTTATCCAAAATTTCACTCTGGGCTTCCACTAAAACTGCCATGTCAAGGTAAATCTGACCAAGAAAAAAGAAATACATCAGACTACTAAGAATCCTGCATTGTCGCTCCAAGAGAAAATATATACCTGATGCAATTCGAAGAGCCTTTTTTCAATTTCTTTAACTGCATCATGTCGCTCTTGAATTTCTTCCACGGTACTGATAACCTGCATCAACGTAAAGAGCAGAAAATTAGGAATGGTCATAGTAAATCAATCATTCGATAGTAATGATTGTCAAAGAAACAGGACAAATACAGTTTGAAGGTATACTTTCTGGTGTATAATAAATCTAACTGAAACTGTATTTATGTATAACATACCTGTCCTCGTCCCATCTGTTCAAATGCATTCTGGAATATTTGCTCACTATTTCCAGTTTCTATAAGGTGATCAATCGTCTAATATTTCATTAAAATTCCGGTCAGTCACAACAAAATTTTGGTTTGTTCTTAAATTTCTAAGTTTAGACTTGAAAGTTAAGCTTACCGACTCATCTGGTCTGGTACCCGTAACTGCTCAAATAAAGCCACACATGACACAATGATAAAGTTTATATTAGAAAATTACTCAGCCTCAGCCATCAAAAAGAGGGAAATAAAAGGATAACTATGACATTTCTGCACATAATTAATCATAACTATAATTTTAACAATCTAGCAATAGAAGCATTTGAACCTGTAATCACTCGTCTTTCCACGACTTCACGGTACTCATCTTGAATTTTTTGACGAAGGGTCTGAAACATGATACAAGGATAAACAGGTGAAGGTATTAGGTAAACATTCATATTAATCAAACAATGACAAGGAGATTTCAGAATACCTGAAATTCTATCATTAGATCCTTGAACTTTTTTGTCAACGCACTGCCATTCAAAACATAATTCTACCATAAGGAACATTATCAATCCAAAACAAGAATATAAGAATAAAATGTTAATTGGTAGCAAACTTTGTCACGTTCATTCTTGCTCTGTCAATGGCCGTTCCCTTCTCACACCCAGGCTTCTTCCTATTGGTCAAGTTCTAGAGAGAAGAAAACTGAATTAATAGGCAACTGTTCTTCAAATAATTGAGAAAACTTTAACAACAAATAAGCCAAACAAATTTTGAAAATCTTGGAGCAAGTCCAGAATTACATCTTTATTTACAGCCTCCAACTTCCCCTTGACATTGCGTGCTATTTTCCCCACTTCATCGATATCCTTTTCCATACGCTTCTTGATAGCTGAAATGACAAGAACCCTTGGAGCAAACAGACATGTGGTACTAAGACTGAAACAAACGCTTAAGAATAAAACGATTATTCACAATTGATAGAAATTATCTTATTCTGGAGCCTAGTGGAGTTTGGAACATTTGGATAGGCTAATATGCTTAGTTGTCTGGTTAAAGCTTAACCAAACTTGCAGATAAATAATTCAAAGACGGAAAGAAAATTATATTCCCTTTTCTCTGTGTCACTCGACATAAGACAAGGAGAAACATTTACCTTTCATCTCTGATGCTTTGGTAGCAGCCTTCGATTCCTCATTAGCATCCTATAAAAAAGTTTGTGGCCATTCCTCAGAATTCAGTTGCTCTAAATTCAGAGAATAATGAATCCAGCTCAAAATGACTCATACATACCTTCAGTTTAATAAGAAGCCCAGAGAGCTTATCTACTTGAACCTCAACCTCTTGTATCTGAACTCAAAGAAGAGAAGAAAAAGTAGGCAAAAGAAGTTAAAACTAGAAGGATGGCTATAGAAGAACAAACTAAGTCCCACAAGGGTACAAAAAGGAAGAGGAGTGAAGAAAATAAAACGAAATTACTCCATGGTTACACCTGCTTATTGAAAACCTCCATTCCCATGTCAGAATTGATTCGCAGAACTCGAGTTCCCTTCTCGAGATCAATTTCTCTAGAAGCCTCACCTTTGGCATCACTAACGAATGAGTCCTTTGGTAAAGAACATGATAACACATCATAAAAGATCTTTGGTTAGCTGATTAATCAAACTAGTCCTACTAAGAGGGAGATAACAAGAATATAGAATAAGTAACAATCAATATATCCACGTTGAGATCGAATTTTAGAAACAATTATCATACCTAGTTCTGAATTATAAATTGCTTTTCTTTTCAAATCAAACACGATGGTACAATAACAAGATGAATGTGAAGTCGTCACTAAAAGATCGCCATGGAACTTACTGACTGCCATAAGGCAGCAACAAACTCGAAACCAATCAGTTTCATGAAATGAAAAAAATGCAACCATATTTGGATTGAAAGACATGAACTACCAAATATAACAGCTACATTGGGTGTCAAAAACGAATTATATTGCATCTTTCAAGTTAAGAGATAAGTGTAAACCATCTCAAAGGCTGAAATTCAGTTAAACACACTTATCAGATTGTCAAAACCATAATAACTAATAAAAATCAGAACACATAACAAACACCCAAAAACTCTCATGGAACAGGAACACAGAAACCAAAGTGAACAATCCACACTAAGCAATCCCAAAAGCAAATTACAGAAAACCCACAAACCAAAACACAAATTACCGTGAGCAAATCGTTCATCTCGGTCAAAATCACAGACCCACAAAAGAAAAAGAGTAGGAAACAAAGAAGGAAAAGTATAGTAAAGAATACAAAAACAAAGACGAAAGAAGAAACAAAAGAAAAGGGCAGTCAAATCGAGGAAGAATGGGTTTTGGGTTATAAAATTTATAGCGTTTTACGTTTCTACTATGTTGGGGAAACCAGGCCGGCCGGCCGTAGCAAAGAGAGGCAGAACCAAAGTTGACAAGAAACGGACACAGCAGAAAGCAAAGCGGTTACATTACATTACGATTACAATCACGAAGACAATCAATCCATTTATACCTTTTGGATTATTTTATGAACTCTCTTCGCTATTCTTCTGCAATTTTAAATTCTCCTCTTGGCTTCTCGCGATGCATTTGAAGGCTTCGAGCTGCCGTTTAACAATAGATAAAGGGGACGTTTTAAGCACAGTCTAGTCACTAAAATGTACTATAAAGCAGTTGAGGAGCATTGTTTTGACAATAAATGACATATACTTTCTTTTGAGTTGAAGAATCGAATTTTTAATTTCAAAAGAGAGTGTAGGTCCATCATAATCCAGCTAAGCTTACTTCGATAAAAAATATCGATAATTTCTTTTTTTTTCAATAATCTGTGGGTGGGAGAATCGAACTAAGGTTGAGAATACAAACATTAAATCAATTGAACTATGCTCATTTTGACATCCCGATAATGATTGAACTAAAAAAAAAGAGTCTTTCAAAATGTTAAAAGAATTTTCATGTGATACATATTATCTGTAATTTAATTTTATAATAAATATAGGAGAACTAATTTTCTCCATCTATGAAATATAAATACTAAAGTAAAACGAACTCTAGAAATAATAACTTGTTTGAGTGTAGGTTCATCTAGTTAAGACATACATTTTTTTTACTTTCATTCTTCCACTCCGTATTATTGAACTAAAAAAATATCAAGAAAAAAAATTAAAATAAAACAAATGAATGGAATGGATTGAAATATTAGAAGTAGTAAAATATAATTACGGCAAGGTTAAATTACATGTTTAGTTCTTGAATTTTTAGGTTGGTGTCTATTTACTCTCTAAACTTTGAAATTTGTTTAATAACTAGCTATTTATTTTTGTGTCAAATATAAGGGTATACAGGATTGGGTTGAGTGTATTTTTTAGACCTGGATTGGTAACTCAAAGAACCTAAATATCTCCAACCCAACTAACCCAACCCTTAAAATTCAGATTGAGTTGTTGGGTTATATCTTATTTATTCTTTTTAATTAAAAATATGTAAATTTATATACAACAACACACTAATAACTAAAATTTCATAAAATTCAAATGCTAAATACCAAATATCTATTATATCTATTGCAAATTTAAATAAAGAAAAATATCATAACAAATTTAAAAAAAATATTAAAAATTTACAAATTAACCGATACAAAATAATCAAAATTTAAGCAAATATATATAACTCGGGGTTAGGTTCGATCAACCCAACCCAACCTAAATAAAATAGAAAAAGTTTAACCCAACCAATCCCAAGAACAAAACTAATTCAACTCAACCATTACATTTTTTGTTGGACAGTTTGGATTCTTCGAGTTGTCAGTTATTTGAACATTCAAATCAAATATATCTTTAAACTTAATTTTTTATGTTTAATATATCCTTTATTTATTATTTTTTTTATTTAACACATCTCTAAAACCATTATACAATTTTTTTTTTTGAAAAAAAGAAAAATTCACGAATGTATGGTAAAAATTTAAGGATGCAAATAGACGTAAAATTGGATATCTTCAATTTTATATCTAGTAATATTGATTAATTAATTGTTTATTTTTTAAAATAAAAAATTATTAGATACGAAATTATAAGTTCATAGTCTTCTTAGGTATTTTCAAAATTTCAAACGGACACGAATTTAAATTGATAGATTAATCTTGTAATGTTTTAGAGAAAATAATTTTTTTCTGTTTATATTTGGCTAAGAAGCATAGGTTATTATTATTATTATTATTCAGAAGAAAGAGGCATTGAATATAAAATTAAATTCTAATGATATGGAAATTTACAAAATGGAAAATTATTTAAAAGGATAAAACTGCTAAAATTTATAGTAGTCTATCTCAATTTATGGTACATAGTTAATGAAATTTTTCGTAAATATTTTAGAAGCTTTTACAAAAATAAAAAGGTGCCAAATATAAGGAAAATAAGGAAAAACGAAAATTTGACCCTTTATGCTAGTAAGGTACCTGCCAAAGATGGTGTCAACCGTCAGACAATTTTAGAAATAATTTTAAATTCATAGATGAAAGTAACAATTAAAATTCCTTTTATCCAAAATAATAATGATAAATACTACATTTTCTTTTCAGAAAAAAATAAATTACTAAACATGTTTATTATTATTATTATTATTATTATCTAAACAAAAACATGTTTTAATTGGATACTATCAACTATGTCACAATTATTTCAATAGTAGGTAGAAAAGTTGCATTTGGCCAACATGAATGTAGCTCAACTGACATAGTGCTTGTACTATAAAAAAAATTGCATTTGTAAAAACAAAATAGTTGCAATGTTTTTTTATTTAAATAGGATGAAAAACGTCAAATTACTTGCGATTATAATTGTTAAGTGCTGTGAACTTGAGGAGTAGGAGGTGGATTACATGCATAATCCTAGTGAAGGGAAAAGAGTAATATGTTTTGTTCTATCTCCTTTAATATATCCTCTTTTGATTTGGGATATGCATGTTGTGTTGTCTTCGTATAACATCGTTGGAAGATTTTTACTAGAAGACAAACCACATGTCCCACAAATATGTTAAGTAATTGATCTTAGCCATACACATTTTAATTTATTTGAATAAAACAAACTCATATCAATCCTTCTTCGGAGATAACAGAGTATATACTTAACTCCATTACAATGTCTTTTTGTTGGAGAATAACTATATCTTACTAGTAAATTTACTGAAAAATCAATATCTGGTCTTATATTGTTAGCAAGATACATAAGTGCACCAATTACATTAAGATATGGTACTTCAGGACCAAAAAATTCTTCATTATCATCTTAAGGTCGAATACATCTTTCCTCACATCTAATGAACAAACTTCAATTGAAATGTTCAATGGATGTGCTTTGTCTATATAAAATCTTTTAAAAAAATTTCCTATATAAGTTGACTGATGAACAAATATCTCATCTACTAAATGCTCAATTTGTAAACCAAAGATAAATTATGTTTTTTTCTAGATCTTTAATCTCAAATACTTTCTTAAGATATTATATTACTTTTGAAAGCTCTTCAAGAGTTCCAATTATATTCAAATCATCAACATATACAATTATAATAACAAATCCTGATTGTGATTTCTTTACAAAGACACATGGACATATTGTATTATTTTGATATCTTTCTTTCAACAAATATCCACTCAAGCGATTGTACCACATTCGCCCTAATTGTTTCAATCTATATAATGATCTCTATAACTTTATTGAATACAATTCTCGAGAATTTGATTTATATGTTTCAGGTACCTTAAATCCTTCTGAGATTCTCATATAAATATCATTATCAAGAGATTCATATAAATATGTTGTGTCTACCTCCATAGAATACATGTCTAAATTTTCAAACACAGTTAGACCAATTAAATATCTTAGTGTAACTGCATCCATCTTCGGAGAATATGTCTCTTAATAATCAATACCAGGTATTTGTGAAAAACCTTGTGCAACTAGTCTTACTTTATATCTTGTGACCTCATTATTGTTGGGTTTTATGTCCTAAAACTCGTGGTTTGTAAACTAGAACTTATTCTGGAAATTCAATAAGGTGTTATTGAATAGATGTTTTGCTTATGAGAAATCCAATAAATCTAAAAGTCTCTTGACTATTGGATGAGTACTTGAACTTTATGTGGAGACATAAAGGTGGATCAGGTTCGAGTAAATAGTCAAAATGATCTATAGAATATGAATAAGGTTGGGTACCTTATTCTGGTAATACTATCGGATGTGGCTTGCTCTGTATTTGTTACAAGGAGTTGTAAAGTGCTACAAACGAAATGATCATAATTCGTTTATGTTGGGACATGAGGAGTGAGGGTGTCCTTGTGTAAAAGGGTTTGTACAAGATCGGACCACGAAATTAGTCATTCTTACTTTATAACGCTGTTTCCTGTTTAAGACTGACTATTTCAAAGCGATGACCTAGGTAACTTGACCTTAATGCTGAGCTAACTATGAACTCTTGTTTATTTGGAATTATCCTTAGATTTGCATAGGTGAGGGTTGGCTCAACAGTGTCGGCTCAATAAACCTCCCATTTCAGGAGTAAGACTAGATAGATAGTTGAAAACATAAGGTGCAAGATGAAATTCGCTCCTACCCACTTTTAGGGATAGTAGAAAGGTTGTTCCTGATTTTGGGTCTTGAACAAAGGGCCCCCGCTCTCTCACTGGCCCAAAAGGGACTCGGTTTTGTTGATTGGATCACAAAACAATTGTTCATTAGGGTCCGATAATTTCGGGGGTAAAACAGAGATTCGACCTAACCATTATTATGAGCAAACTGGGATTGAGTGGACATAATATACAGTGAGGGGAGTTCAACTATGGGCTTCAGTGGAGTGACCCATTAGTTAACGAATGGGGTTAGATTGGTCTAATGAGTTTAGCCGATTAATCTCAGATAGTTGAAGCCCATGATCTGTAGGTCCACTAGGTCCCCCTACTAGCTCGAAAATGGTTTAGCTCTAGTAAGTTAATTTGAAACGTTCAAATTAGAATCAAACGGAATTGGAGAATATATATGTAACATCCCGAATTTCAGAAAAATTTAAGTTAATTATCTAAAATTATTGAGTTTAAATTTCCCTTTCATTTGGAAAATTTGGGTTAAATTGAAATAATTGAAAAACTTTTATTGATTAAATTGATTTAATTGATTAGATATTCGAACTGATTATCTTGAAAATATTGAATTTTGCTTCCTCTTGATTTTGGATTTTAGAGCCAACTTTAAAAAAAAAAAAAAAAAATTAAAAGAGATAATTAATTTCATGGGGTTTTGAATTGATTTAAATATATGGAAGGATTTAATTTGTATCAAATTGATGGATCTTATGCCCTTTAATTTTGGTTTTTGAAGTCTAAATTAAGATAATTTGAAAAGTTAATTGATTTATAAATTTAATAGAATTTTTGGAGATTTTGGAGATATTGTGATAAAATATTTTATTTATCTTTTTAAAATTTGAAAAAAAAAATAAAAGAATTGAGATTTTTTTCAAAATCAACTGAGAGTGAAAAGAGGTCAAAATTTGGAGAGAAAACAATTCGGTTTTTCAGCGACAACTTTCACAAAATTGTCGATTGTTAATGTTTGAATCGTTGGATCGTGCTCAAATTTGGTCAGTTTGTTCAAGACATATAGAGTTTCATTTTGAACAGTTGCATCGCTGTTTGAAGCTCTAGTTTGTTCGTAATCGCTGCTGAATAAAATCTATAAAACTAGAAATTTTCCTTCTCTCTCACTCTCACAAACCCTCCTCATGCAAGACCCACACTACTAGTCGCGAGCCTAAACAATTTATGCCGTCCGATAGCAAAACCCGTTGCCTATCTATAGTATCCACGAGCCGACGTGCCATCTACCGTCACTGCCTGATCTTTGTCGGAATCTTGAGAAAAACCTTGGGTAAGATTTATTTTTCCTTATAATTTGGAAGGTGAAATTCACCCATTTGATTTTGGGTTAAATTGGTAACTGATGAGACCATTTTGTTTTGCAAAAAATTGGTGAAGATCAGTAAGTTTTGTAAGTTGTTGGATGGTTATTCTTTTGGATTGAGAGTAATAGTGGAAAATTAAGTTATTAATTTTTGGATTTAATTCTGGATCAGATTGGCTAATTGAATCAAGTTTTGGAATTTGTCTTGGACCAAGCCACAACTTTAGGTTGATTCAAGTATGCTAAAGAAGTTCTAAGGAGATTTTGTTTTACGTTTTACCAAGTTGAGGTAAGTGATACTATTATCGGTGCCTTCGTGCCAGACGACTTAGATTAGACCTATAAAGTTACTTGGTAGACTCTGGAGCATGATTTTGTTTGTCATTATGTTTTGTTTGTTGCATGGCAGTTACAAGTATTATGAGCATGTTAAAATTTCTAATCAGTACTAATATTATGTATGTGATGCATGAATAGACCAGTAGAGCGGTTTATTGTCTCACCTTGACGCATGTTTTATTTCAGAAGACCTACGGGTCTAGTTTCATGTTTAATGGTGTGCCTACGGGCCGCTAGATATGCATGAACCGACAGGTTTATGTTCATGTTATTATCATGTTTGACGGTGTGCCTACGGGTCGCTAGACATGCGTGAGCCGACAGGTTTACGTTCATGTTACTTTTATTTTCATGTTTCATGTTTTGACGTCGAGCCTACGGGCCACTAGACATGCGTGAACCGACAGGTTTACGTTCGTGTTATTATCATGTTTGATGGTGTGCCTACGGGCCGCTAGACATGTGTGAGTCGACGGGTTCATGTTCATGTTATTATCATGTTTGACGGTGTGCCTACTGGCCGCTAGACATGCGTTTCAAGGCAAGATAGTATGTCTTTTGGTTTTTCTTTCACCATAAAAAATCGATGTAGCTACATGAGCCATGGGTTATTTTTTCTTTGCTCGTGGATGCATAGCCTGATCCCGGTAATGGGATCACTTACTAAGTATTTTATACTCAACATTTCTTAATTTATGTTTTTTAGGTAATGATAGGAACAAACCGACGAGTGACGAAAGGGACCTGTGATCGTGCCATACGGGACATGTAAATTGCTTCCGCTCAGTTTACGTTTTCAAGCTATTTAAAAGTTTTGATTTGAAACTCAATGTTGGTCAAAATTTTATTTGTTTAAGTTTTTTTTCATTATTTTAGGGGCTCGGAACAAAGGTTTTGCTATTTGTTATAGATTTTGGAAATCTGTCTTCATTATTTTAATAAAATTTATTTTCCTCAATGGTCAAAATATTTTGAATGTAAATGTGTAATTATGAGTAAACGACCCTTATCAGAGTACTCAAAAGATTGGGTTGTTACAATATATTCAAATATGATTTAAATATATGAAGATGGAATTGTGTAAAATTAATTTAATATTGGATATTAAATTAATTAGAATTATTTAAATTGTTTAAATGATTATTTATTAATTTTATTAGAAAAT
>NC_052358.1:34616772-34746582 GCF_009727055.1 Benincasa hispida | reverse complement strand
AAATGATTATTTATTAATTTTATTAGAAAATTAATTTATGAAATTAATTTGTAAAATTAATAAATTTTGATTTTAGAAATAAAATATGATTTTAAAATCAAAATTGGATTTTGGAAATAGAAAAACATGAAAATGAAAAATTGGATTTTTCAACTTCATCTTCAAAGTAGCTCACAAACAACCCATTATCTTCAACCTTCAATTACTCTAAACATGAGCTGCATCCCATGCAACAAATCTCTTTGCATGATAGTCTACGAGATTGGGGTGATTTTGGAGGGTTGCAACCGAAAGAATTTTGGCTGAAAATTCGAGTAGAAGAAGGAGTTCTTCATTAGGTTGCTGTAGTGAGCATTCTCCAAGTTCCCTTTGATTCCAGCTTATTTTGAGTCTCACAACTCAATCTAGAACACAAGAGAATAGTAGAAATTTCAACGGTTCTTCAAGGGTATGTCTTGAAACCCATAAATTCTGTTTGAGCATGTTTTTATTTCTGCCAAAATTAATTAATTAGAGTGCTTATCGATCCTTATTGCTTCCGCTGTGTGCTGGTACCATTCCAACAATTATTTTCATTTCTTTTCCTCACAAATAATCATTTGTATCTCATAGGTTTGACACCTTCTAGGTTTTGACTAGTGGTCCAAAAATCGTTTTGAAGGCGAGTTTAATTCTGCCTTGATTGCTTCTTTCCACTAAAGCCAATATTTTCTATGTCGACATTCTTCAACAAATTTTGGTTCAGAATCCTCATTTTCAGATATAATATCAAGAGCAACATTATACACAAAAATGTTGTCAATAACTACACGATTCCATCTTTTTCTTGTCATGACATAGTTTATTGAAAAATCTTTTTCTTGTCAGACTCATTAGTGATAACTTGTTGTGTTGGGATATCAATTTTCGATGGAACATTTGCAGCTGGTATATTGACTTAGTTACTTTCTTTGCATCTATAAATGTATCTGGTAACTAATTTGTTATATTTTGCAAATGAATTATCTTTTGAACTTCAAGTTCGCATTGAACTGTATGAAATCTAAATGAGACAATAACGATGCATTCCATGTAATTCTTTTTTCCATTTCTTAATTCCTCCCCCTAATGTTGGAAAATTTGTCTCATGAAAATGACAATCAACAAATCGTACCGTAAATACATCACCCTTCAAGAGTTCAAGATATTTAATAATTGATGAGGAATCATATCTAATATATATTCCTAACCTCCTTTGATGACCCATCTTAGTATGTTGTGGTGGAGCAATTTGAACATATACTGCACATCTAAAAATTCTCAGATGAAAAATACTTGGTTCATGGCCATAAGCTAATTATAATGGCGAGTACATATGATAAGATACTGGTCTGCTTCATGCAAAATAGTATGTCCCTATACAGATGTAGGAAGCTTAACTCTAATAAGCAATGGTCTAGCAATAAACTGCAAACGTTTTATGAATGATTCTGCTAAACCATTTTGTGTATGAACATGAGCTATAGGATGTTCAACACTTATACTAGTTGAAATACAATAATTATCAAAAGCTTGGGATGTAAATTCACCAGACGAATGGTTTTAATTGTATGTGCTCTTAACTTAATATTTGAGTAAGTAATCTTGCAAATGCAAGATTTCGACTTGATAATAAGCACAATGGATGTATATATTAATATCATAAAATATCTAAATAGTCCACTTAGTGGGTTAAAAGGTCCACATATAATACCATAAATTCGTTCTAAAAATGTAGGTGATTCAGTCCCCACTTTCACTTTGACCGGTGATGGTCTAATTAATAATTTTGCTTGAGAGTAAACATCAATTTGTTAGATTCAAGATTCTTCTGACTCTTCAATGGATGTCCATTTGAATTCTTAATAATTCTTCTCATTATTATAGATCCATCCAATCGGTCATGCTATATATATATATATGCACGTACATGTTTCAAACATTTAAAGTTTAATTCCCATTTATATGTTTCTTTTGAAGTATAACAAGCCATTTTTATGTGTTTTTATATGAAAAAAAATGAAAACGTTGAAAAAAAATAAATTAATTTGATAACAATATGTATAAAATAATGAAAAATATTTAGATACAATTGAATTTGTAACAAACATTTAAACAAATTAAAAGTTAGTTAGATAAAATCTAATTTGATAATAAAATATAAATTCAAATATAATTCGAGGGAGAAAAATAAAAAAAGAGCTCGTTCATTTACAATTACACTTGTATTCACAATTCAATTTTCATTTAAGCTTCAACAATTACACTGTATTTATAACTCAATCAACACAAACCTATGAAAGAAGTTTAACTCGTTGTAGAGACATAGCAAAAATAGCATGACTGCAAAAGTGAATACTTATTTGTTTGTCAAAACGGAAAATTAATGGTATAATAATATAATAAGATGATAATGAATAAAAGGTGATTAAAAAATACAAAAAATGATAAAATTTAAATGAAATACACAATTTGTTAGATGATAATATGTATAAATGTTGAGTAAAATTCTAATCAAGATAAAAAAAAATTTAATTTGAATTTAAAATAATAATAAAAAAAATAATATAAAATCTAAAGATATATTATAAATTAAAATTAAAATGGTGACAAACAAATTAAAGATTGATTAATTCTGAATATTATCGAAAATTGGTTAAATAAAATCAAAACAAATATGAAACCGCCCATTCAAATTTTAAAATTGGAGAAAAATCTGACACCTTTATTTCTCGAATTTGTTTGGTTGAAGTCTCATAACCGATGATTCTATTTATTTCTATTGAGAATTGATACACAGTCTTATAACAGACGATTTCATTTAACTATATTTTTATTGAGAATTTATACATGGTATAACATTTACATAGTACTTGAAAAAACGGTTAATCGACCATATAATGGGCAATTCCAAAAAATATATGTCATGTGCACGATACCCTTTTGCCAAAATCTTATAATTTATGTGTTTTTTTTTTTTTTTTTTTGAGAAAATCAAAAGGTACCTCGATTTTGCTATTTCCTTCAATTTCCCTAAACCATTTGTGCCGGTACTTAGCCAAAATATTGGGCCTTTCAATGGATATTGAAACGGACCCAAAAAAAATAGAGAAATTGCAAAAGAAGTCTAAATTAGTGGGACGATTTTGAAAAAAAAAAGTTTTTTTTTTTTTTTTTTTTTTTTTTTTTTTAATTTTATAACTACAGACGATCCATTCACATGTACCTTTATAATTAATAACATACCTCTACAAATATATGAAATCAACTTTCTACTTATGTCATAGCGTACCACTGCATTTTATAACGTATTGCGTTAGGGATGATTTAGGGTACATATGACCATCCCTTACGCGATTTGTTATAAAATACATATAATTTATTGTGTTTTCCTCATTTTTTTCATAGTTTATTGTATTTTCGGATGAAAAAATTTATCGCGATACAGATAACCATTGAGTTAGGGATACCATGAATATTGGTTCAGAGTGGCATTCATTGAGGAATTTTTTCATGATGTTGTTCATGTTCACATTGGTCATTCCGTACAAACATGGTATGGATGCAATATTTTATTTTTATTAGAAAATATGTTCTTGATTTCGTACAATATGTATTTGTTACTTTCATAGAGGCAGTGTTTTATTTAATAAACATATATTTGATTTCGAATACTGTCTATTTGTTATTTAAGGCATGAGGTATAGAGGTTGTGATATATCTTTTATTAACGATCATAATTTTGATATAATTACTATATATTTTATTTTCATAAGAGGAAGAATATAGGGCGATTTTGTATATTGTGTATTAGTTACTTTCATAGTGGTATAAGATATAGAGATTATGTTTCTTTTTTAAATTTATATTTTGTATACTATGGATTTCCATTTTTTATTTCCTATACGATTATAGGCCACAAGTATTAAGTATAGGCTAGTGATTTATTTTTATTAACAATAGTAAAATTGGAAATTGCATCAATTCTTTAACATTACAATATGTTAGGCTACATGCCAAAGTTAGCTCAATGTTATTTGTGTTGCGAAATCGATAATTAAAGAACAAAAAGGAACGTAGAGTAGGGGAGATCGACACACAGATATACGTGGTTCACTAACAGTGTGTTAGCTACGTCCACGGGCAGAGGGAGAACAATATTATTTCGAGAGAATGTTTTCAAAATTATATCAAGAACGGTGCCTCTAGGTTAGAGAGTTTATATATCGCACTGCTCTAAACCCTAGGGTCAAAATCGTAAATAACTGCAAATAAATAAATATGCTAAATATAAAATCTGAATAGGTTTCGGGGGCGTTGCCCCCAAACCCCAACCAGGGCGCGCCGCCCCTGGACCCCGGCTCGCTGACCGGGCAACGAGACCCTGTACTAGGTTGTTCGAAGCACCAGCAAACAGATTCAAGGCATTTCAACAATTTGCATACACTCTGATCCAAGAGATCGGAGGATCGGAGGTTTAATCCCCCATCCCTACAGTTGTCGTACTAAAAAATAAATATGTTACCTACATTATTTCTTGTTTGAATTTAAAACGTGATTTCAAAAACTTTAGATGGGACTTGGTAGATTAGAAAATTTAACTTATATTTCATTTGATTTGATTTTTTGGATTAGATTTCATTTTAAATATTCTATAATATTGATTTTTAAGAGGGATACATTTGTTCATTTTAAAAATAAATAAACTAAAGAATCTAGGCGTATATCCATTTTATTAAAAAAAAAAAAAAAAAAAATAGGATTAGACATTTTTCAAAAATATCTTTTTAATTTAGACATTTGTCCAATCACCCTAAAAAAATATGAAACATGAGCAACGAGATATAGCTAAAGGGAAATTAGGGTGTATAGCTAATTTGAAAAGAGTATAATAAAAATTGATGAACAATGTTTACTAGCTATTTGGATATAGGGCTATCACCTTTAAGGGGTGGAGTTGATGATCGTTGTTCCTATTTTACCCTTTTATATACATATGAAGTAAATTGATTATCTAGCAATTAGTTAGTTACAAGAATAATGTATCTATATATATCCATAAGTTGAATACAAAAAAAAAAAAAAAAATGGTATTTATCCAAAAATCAAGCTATCATTTAGTTTACTAATAATAATAATTAATTGAGGCTGCCAAGTATTTCTCTAGATTAGTGTTGTGTTTAAATACATTCAAATTGTTAGATAATCAATTTTTTTTCACTCTCTTCATTTCATATCATAATTTTCATAACATACATAACCGTGTCATATATTCAACACACAACATAACATGACATTGATTTTTGTTATATATAGTAGTATACATAACCACAAAATATCATTCAGATGAATATACATTTGCATACCGTAATAATGAGGACTAATATATATGTATATAAACAGTTATTACTATAAAACTGAGCTTTAATGTCGGTTTAAAACTGATATTATAGGAGAACTATGTCGGTTGAAAACTGACATTGAAGATCATGTTATAGAAGGCCTTCAATGTCGGTTTAAAACCGACATTATAGATGACTAAGAATGTCAATTATCTTCAACGTCCGTTTTCAACCGACATTGAGTACTATCTTCAATGTCGATTTTCAACCGACATTGAACATCATCTTTAATGTCGGTTTTCACTTACTTTTTATTGATAATTGTCCGTATTAAATGTATGTCATGGTTTTATTATTGAAAAAAAAAATTGCTTACGGATGTACAAATCAATAATACTTCTTTGTTAGGTACATGCATAAAACAAAATCCTAATTAATTTCACAAACCCCCAATAAGTCATAAAAGAGGAATTGGATGATAATTTAACTCCAAAACGAAGATAAAATATATTTTTCATTCAAATCAACTCCAAATGTTTTAGACAACAAATCCCTACGTATCGACCATGAATTATACATATATATTATACGTTAAACAAGTACAGTATACATACTAAGTTGCACACATAATAAAATTCGAAATAAATGAACTACAAAATAGTTAAAATGACTACATATAAGGAAGTTTTTTAAATAATGTTATTTTATTAATTATTAACAAAAATAGGGTTGGGTTGAAACTATTGTCTAAAATAGGTTTTTAAATCGTGTGTCGGGTACACGATTATCCCTAATCGTGTACCTGGTACACGACTTCCTTCAGAGCACGTGAAGTGGTAGTGACTTGGCATACGCAGACTACCACATGGACAGTCATGCTGCGTTGACCAGGTAATTGTGGACGAGGTCCATGTTGGAGTCGTGTACCGGGTACACGATTTCGTGGTTTCATAAACCCCACGACCCCTTCCCTTTCCTCCCATCCGAAGCTTTTGAACTTTCTTCATCTCTCACAGCTGTCGGTCACCTACTTCGTTGATGTCCATCGATTAGTTGCCACCGTCTTCAATCTTCTTGATGCTGCCATCGCTGCCATCATTCTTCCTGCCGATCTACTGTTCGCCTTAGGTAAAGTTTTTTTTTAATTATTTTTTTCTAATATATGAGTTTGTTCATAAAAAATAGAGATTTCTTCCATAAATGTACCATTTTTTTATTTGGGCTAATTTAAGTGTATGGTTCATAAATCTATTATTTTATTTTTATTTTTGCTGATTTAACCGTATACTCCATAGATCTCAAATTTGGGTTGATTACTTTTTTCTATAGTTGAATATCATAACTTGAACTGTCTTTTTTTTTTTTTTTTTTTTTTTTTTTTTTTTTATTTTTTTTTTGCTTTTTTGTGGGCTATTTTTTAGGCTGATTTATGTAGTTGAATATCTACTATTTTGTTTTTAGGTTGTATCATAACTTGGATTTTTCATTTGAATTTGAGCTGATTTAAAAAAAATACTTGAAATGCTTGGACTTGTCATAAGAAAATATTTGGATTGTTCGGAATATTAATTTATTTGGATTTCTTAAAAAGAAGAAACAAACTTTTTGTCATATTAACATATTTTTTTTGTCAACTATAACAGTTGTAAAAATTTGAGTAAATATGTCGGCGCATCCTGAAGATTTAGTCATTCTTGAACCTAGAAATGATGGAGACAGTGATATTGATGTTGAACTTGATGAATTATTTGGAAACGATAGAAGTAAGGAACATGATTTTGAGTTGGTACCGCCAAATATATTCACACAAATAGATTGGAAAATTACTAATTCAACATGTGAACGAGGGTCAACATTGGAGGAAAAGAGTAGATGTATAGATAATTCTAGTTTAATACAAAAAGGAATGCTATTTGATACTAAAGAAGATTTACAACTTGTTGTAAAAAAAAAAATACTGCGTGACAAATGTAAACCCCAGTATGTTTAATAATGTGATTAGATTGATAAATTGGTTAAAATGTGAGTTAATTCTAATTTGTAGGAAAAAAGTGAAGAATAAAAAAGTGTTGAAAGAAGGTCCTTAGTAATAAAGTGTGGGCCTCGGGTGGATAGGAGTAGCCTAGTAAGTAAGAAATTTGGCTAAGGGTGGAGCTAGGCATAGGATGCCACGAGCGTTGGTAGGAGTCTTAGTAGGAATGACCTTGTCATTGGAGGTTAGGTGAGCTTGTCGATGGTTAAGTTGTGGTCCGTGATGTGCAAGGTAAGGCATGACTTGAGGTTGTGGCATGGCTAGACAAGGGCGAGGGAAGACTGCCTAGGTGATGGCCTAAGGATTGGCGATGGGCTTGTGCAAGTGACCATGAGTGTGGGCTAGGTGGCAATTTAGTAAATAACAGCAGCACACAGCCTCAGGTATAAATAGGTAGGCCGAATTTAAATGGTCATTTCGGGCAATCTACTCGTGCTATTGTGATGATTCTAAAGGCATCCAAAATCTGGGTGATCTTAGTTTATGAGATAGGGCTGCCGAAAGGAAACTCTAAAAGAATCAAGCTGAAAAATTAAAAATTTGTAGAAAGGACAAATTCGCAGGTGAATCTGGCCAGTGTCGAGTGTTTGCAGTTTCCGACCAAACCATGAGAATTTTTTAGTTGAAATTTTAAGATAAGATTTTTAACTCAATTATAAACAATGTTGTAGAAGGAACTTTCTTAAGATGAGGTCTAGAAATCGAGTTATTTACTCTGGAAGTTGAACCTGGAAATTGTTGAACAAGTAGGTAGTTGTTTGGGAAGGACAAACAAGTAGCTCAATTTAAGAGGCTCGGTTTGGACAATTTGCTCGTGCTATCTGAGAGATTCTGGTGCCATTTGAAAGCTGAAGAATTCCAGTTTCTGTGTGTGGGGCTTCTAGAAAGAAACCTCAAAGGAAGAAGGTTGGAGAACGAAGAAATCGCAGAGAGGTTAAGTTCTTGGGTTAATCAGGGCCAGTGGTCAAGATCTGAAGCTTTTGATCAAACGAAGAAGAATTATAAACCCAAATTTTGAGGTAAGCTTTATAAGACAATTCTGAACAAGTTTGTAGAATAAAATTTCCTAAGATAAGGTCTGTATCATGAGTTATACGAATTACAAATTGAATCTGGAAATTTTTTAACAAGTAGATAACTGCTTGGGTTGAACAAGCAGGCAACTCAAGGAGGCCGAGAATGCACGGGCTGTAGCAAGCTTCAGCGTGCCTTGGGCTGGCCATGGGGCTGTGTAGGAGAGCATAGGTGACCTACACGTCCAAGGGAAGGCTCTTGTGAGGTTGGACAGCATGTAGGCACCTAGGTTAGACGATTGACGCTCAGTCGGTGTGGTTGAAGGAAGGATTGTCGCATAAGCCAAGTTAACACCTAAAGAAAAATCCTAAGTGTTCAACACCTAGGGAAGTTATCACTGGAAGGTAAATTAAATATGTCAAGTATAATATGAGCTTAATTCTGAAAAGTTAGTCTCAAAGGGGAGACAATTGTTGGAAGCTAAAATATGTTGTTATGTACATAGGGTTGACACTAATAGGACAAGCTTATCAACCCTAGGAAGATTGTCAAAGTCGTGAGTGACTATGATTGTTTTTAAATGTTTTAGGAATCCATGTTTTAGTGAAGTGTACTCTCATGCTAGTTATCTTACAAGAAGTACCAAACGAGCTAGTTTTCCTAAATTATGAAAACATGCTAGTTTATAAAGTTTGTGAAGCATGTTTTAGTAAGGTGGGCTAACGCATCCTAGTTTTCTTAAAGAAAGTTTCTATAGCAAATGCAAAGTATAAAGTATATGTTGTTATATCTAAGTATATGTACTTTTGATATTTTATAAGCATGCGCTAAAGAAACATTTACATATGAAAGTTATGTTAAAGTAATGTTATAATATCATATTTTCAGTAAGCATGTGAAATAGAGATGTTCTTTAAGGATATGTTAAGCTCGATACTGAAAAACTTAGAGAAGGTATCTGAACAGCTCGATACTGAAGGATAGAGAAGGTATTTGAGCAGTAGTACCTAAGGTATGACGGTACTTAACTAGAACCACGCTAAGCTCGATACTAAAGGACATAGAGAAGGTATCTAAGCAGCTCGATACTGAAGGACACTAATAAGGTATCTGAGCAGTAGTACCTAAGGTACAACGGTACTTAACTAGAACCACTTGCACGTAAGTAGAGTTGATGTTGAGAGTTGAACAAAAGGGTTCTCTCCACTGAGGATCGGTTTAGCTATGTTTTCAGTTACTATATGTTTATAAGTTTTATGTACATATTTGCTTGGCCAGTTCAGTTTTCAGAATTCAATTTTCTAGTTTCCAGTTTTAAGCATGAGATTTATGTTTTATTTAAGTCACTCAATGGGCTTATAGCTGACCCTGTTTTTAAAATGTCACCCCCCCCCCCCCGCCAATGTAGCAGTCAACTCCCCAGAAGACAACTTTGTTGTTGTTCTGCCACTCAAGAACTCAAGCTTAAAGAAGTTTAGGTGTTTGTTTTGTAAATACTAGTACACATGTTTTGTTCATACAAGGACTAGGGTGTATGTTGGGCTCACTAGGTTTTGTAATGTACATAGTTGTGAATGGGAATAGTGGCTATGGAACCCTGTTGATGTAAGAACGTTAAGTTTTGGTTAATCTACTCAGTATATTTATAAGTATACAGGAATGTATTCCAAGGTTTCTGAGATAGGTTAAGCAGGTTAGTAGGCAGTAAGTGCCAACAAAAATGTTGGTAACTATTGCTGTCATATTCTCTTCTAGGTTAAGAAGGTAATCTGGGAGGGAGTGTAACAACAAAGCACTACGAGATTCTGATAGAAGAATCAAATCAAGATATTTGGTATGTGAGATGCAAACAGTGGAAGGATGATTGTGATTAGAGGTTACGGGCATGTCGGCATAAAATTCATGGGATGTTTGAAATCACCAGACTTGAAGGGGAGCACTCATGTTTGTATTTAGAATTGACACAGGATCATTCACAACTTGATTTACGTATTACTCCTTACTTCTTAGTTTGTATTTAGAATGTACCGTAGTTTTGGGTTGCCGGAGAAGGGAGGCATCTGCACAACATACTATCCCATTTGATCCACGTATTACTTCTCACGTTGAACAGTCTGGTTTTCTTGGGGTTGCACAGATTGGATTTATCCAACTTGATTAACACCTCATTATTGCTTTAGTAGAGCGTTGGAGACCAAAAGCCCACACATTTCACCTGCCTTGTGGAGAATGTACAATTATGTTGCAGGATGTTGCTATTCAGTGGGTTAACGTAGAAAGTATTATTCAACAAAAAAGACGACTCGATGTTGCTGACACTGATCGAAGACGTATTCGTCGTAGACAACAACGATAACAAGGTAAAGCTAATTTAGAGGCACACCAAGACAATCCCCCAGTGGGGTAAGCACGAGGGGATCATCGTTAAACTTCATGTAAACTTCTATTTTGAAATTAAAGAACTAATTTATCTTTTTTTAGATAAGACTACCATATACATGAGATCTATTTTTTTTTTTATTTGTAGAGATGTACTACTTAGTCACATCAAATTTTATTTTTAATATGGGTGTAGACTAATTAAGTTTTCATTGCAAATTAAATATATAATTAAGTTTATTAATGAATAAATTTGTTATTCAAAATAAAAAAAAAAATTAAAATCGAGAGAAAAAAAAAACAAAGGCAAATTGTGGGCTCAGTCCACAAATATGCCTTTGACCAGTCCACCGACGTTAACATGGTGCTGACTGGATTAAAAGCTAATCGTGTATTGGGTACACAGGTACACGATCATATAAGTTGAATAGATACAACTCATATAAGTTGAATAAGTGAGTAGATACAGCTCGAGAACACCATAAATAAGAGGGATTCAAAGTCCTCATCCTAATGAAAATTTTGTCCCTTATTTCTAACTAGTGAGATTTTATAGTCATGTAATAGACATGTACTTTAGAAGGTAACTACTTCTAATGACATTCAGAAACTTTAAGGTTAAAAGAACCAAAGTGAAACTCATAAAACCATACATTTTATACCTTTTAAACCACAAAGACAAAATTGAAGTTAATCTTAAACGTAATGATCATAGATAGGCCAGGTTGATTAATTTTGTATCGTTGATAGGCCAGGCTGATCAGTTTAGCCTTAAAAGTAAAAGAGTACAAAAAAAATAATTATAATTATAATGAGAGAAAAAAGTAGAGAAATTACCTCAATGTATCGTTGAGTCGTTGTCCTTAGGTGAATGGCAGAAAGGCCAGGCTGATCAATTTTGTAGCTTTCAGTTGGTTTGTTTGATATTGGACAATGAATAAAAGTCATTCCCATTTCACTTGAAGGAATTTGTTTCTCTTGATTATAATATTCTTTAAGTGAAAAACAATCCACAATCCCTTGTTTCCACTTCTCTAACACTTGGTGGAAGCTTTGACAAATTCAAAAGATGAAAACATTCCTCCAAAAATAGGCCTCTCAAATTAACCAGATGAGAAATACTTTCAGGTAATTTGGTAAAATGTTTGCTCACATGAAGAATTTGCAATGAAGCTACGCTATGAAGGTCATTGGGTCCACAGCGGAAGCGGATCGTCCTAATTTCCAAAATTTTACAGTAAACATACATTATGCATCTAAAATTTATAGCATGCATACACTAAATAATAGAGAAGAAATAAAATAAGGTTAAGAACCCTTACCTCTGAAGAACAATCTTCAATGGATTCCCTCGAACCGATGGCTACCTCGGTATTCTCCGGATGAGAATCTAGGAGGAGTGGGGCTTTGACTATTTTGGTTGAGAGGGAATTGAGAGAGAGGAGAGGAGAAGAAAAAATATTGTGATATCTCTACGAGATTTTTCTTTTCTGTCTTTGTATCTCTTCACCACACAGGAAGTGAAGGAATTCGATTTACAGAAAACCTTTGAGCGGAAGCGGATCGTTCAAATCCCATTTCGATTGAACACACATTTACAGTAAAAAGAACAGATTATGCATAAAACATAAATTACAGCATGCTTTTGAATAATAAACAAGAATTTAAAGATTATACCTTTGAAGAACTCTTCCTCAAGTAAATCTCTCAAACTAACTCGTTCACGAACGTGTCGAACAAGTCACGAACACTCCAAACGAACAACAGAAAATAGCAACGCAAACTCGAACCAAAAGGGGACACTACCATTTCGTGACCTTGTTATTCTTGGTGTGAGAATCCAGAAGTGGTGGGCTCTGGCTAATTTTGGTTAGAGGGGAGTTTGGAGTTGGAGGAGGAAGACGATCGAGGAAGACAAAAGCTATTGCATAGCAAATACTCTCAATCATTTAGAGAAAGTGAGGCTATCGCAAAGGCTCTCAAGAATCGCGTAGAATCTCTCTAATCGTGTAACTCTTAACTTATGGAATAATGAAATCAAATTTTATTTTATTCCATTTTTTCATAAAACCGAATAACTCCCCACTAAGGTGGTTAGAGAGAAAAAGGATTTAATTATCAAATAGTTAATAGTTATAAATAAATATGATAACCAACTTATCATATTATATTTATAACCTATAGTTTTAATATTGCATCATATACAATATATAAACCATAGTTCTTTTTTAACAACTATGAATCTTATTCATAGAAAATATATTTGAATCATATTCAAATATTTGTTCCTCCAATTAAACAATAATGTATCAAATATATTATGTCAATTATATCATATATAATTGAATCAATTTGATTATATCATTTATAATTAAATTCTCTCTTATTAATTTGAACAATTCAAATTAACCCTGTTCTCAACTAAATCCTTTTGAGCTACTAGGGGACCTTATGGACCTGTTAGCTTGAAGCTCCAATGGTATGTGAATAATTAATTAAACTCTTTAATTACATTATCACCATCCGTTAACTGTCGAACACTCCATTATATCATATATTTTATAGAAAAAATGAATAAAATATCATATATTATTAATCACATAAATGTTTGTTTATATTTACAAACTATAGAACCCTACGAGATTTAGGACATCAACTGCAATAGGAAGAAGAAGATGTGAAAACTAATTCCCCACTACAGGATATGGAGAGGAAAAAGGGGGAAGGGAGATACAACTCCCTCCCATTAATTATTTCAAAGATAATAAATTAAATTAAATTAAATTACTTAATTTATTAAGTTATGAACACCTTTTTTACATTCATTTATAGAAATTTTTTGTTAGGCTAGTACATATAATGCCTGTCTCTTATACACATCTAGATGTGTATAAGAGACAGGTGTTAATATTTCATCACATGAAACATATAAACCAGAGTTCTTTTTCTATTTTATGGTACTTAATATAAATCGCATTTACATTAAATTTAACCGTATGATTCTAATTTATATAATTAATATTTGAATCATATTCAAATATTTATTTCCTCTCATGAATATTATAATGTATCAAATACATTATAGTAATTATATCATATATAATTATTTTCCTCAATTATTTTGAACAATTTAAATTAATCTAAAAACTAATTCTCACTAAATCCTGTTGAGCTACCGAGGGACCTCATGGACCTGTAGCTTGAAGCTCCAACGGTACGTGAATAATTAATTAAACTCTTTAATTAAATAATTCACCATTCATTAACTGTCAGACACTCTACTAAAGACCGACAGCTGCACTCTTCGCACTATAAATATATTTATGTGTCCATTGGATACACTATAAGAAAATTGAGCTATTTCAACAATCTTTTATCGAAGGCTATAAAAAATCCTTTGAGAAAGATATACATTTATTGAAGGTATTGGAAAAACCTTTGAAAAATGTGTACTTTTTATTGAAGGTTAATAAAAAACTTTGAAGAAGATATATATTTATTGGAGGTTTTGAAAAAACCTTTAAGAAATATGTAGTTTTTATCAAAGGGTAATAAAAACCTTTGAGAAAGACATACATTTATCGGAGGCTTTGATAAGTCCTTTGAAAAATATGCACATTTTATTGAAGGTTAATAAAAACTTTTGAGAAAGATATACATTTATTGAAGGTATTGGAAAAACCTTTGAGAAATATATGCTTTTTATCGAAGGTTAATAAAAACCTTTGAAAAAGATATATATTTATTGGAGGTTTTGAAAAGACCTTTGAGAAATATGTAGTTTTTATAGAAGGATAATAAAAACCTTTGAAAAAGACATACATTTTTCGGAGGCTTTGATAAGTCCTCTAAAAAATATGCACCTTTTATTGAAGGTTAACAAAAACCTTTGAGAAAGGTTAGGATCGTGAAGATGCGCGCGGTGTTAAACGATGAGGAAGTGACACGTTAGACGATCGGGATATACGATAGACAAAGTACTGCACTATCAGTGAAAGCGCTAGACGATAAGCATAGAAGCTGGACGATAGCACTAGACGATAGTCGTGCTACGCTAAACGATCAGCAGATGTGCTACACGATAGGTGAAATACTAAGCGATGGACGTTGAGCGATAGACGCAAGCACTGGGCGATGACGTTAAGCGATAGGCGGATGCGTTAGACGATCGTGAAGATGCGCGTGCCGTTAAATGATGAGGAGTGACGTGCTAGACAATCGGGCTATACGATAGGCAAAGTACTGCACGATCAGTGAAAGCGCTAGACGATAAGCGTAGAAGTTGGACGATAGTCATGTTGTGCTAAATGATGAGCAGACGTGCTACACGATAGGCGGAATACTAAGTGATGGCCGTTGGGCGATAGACGCAGGCGTTGGGCGATGACGTTAAGCGATAGGCGGATGCGTTAGACGATCGTGAAGATGTGCATGGCGTTAAATGATGAGGAGTGACACGCTAGACGATCGGGCTATATGAAAGGCAAAGTACTGCACGATCAGTGAAAGCGCTAGATGATAAGCGTAGAAGCTAGACAATAGTCGTGCTGCGCTAAACGTTGAGCAGACACGCTACATGATAGGTAGAATACTAAGCGATGGGTGTTGAGCGATAGACGCAGGCACTGGACGATGACGTTAAGCGATAGGCGGATGCGTTAGACGATGGGCGCGGTAGCTAAACGATAGGCTATGCACAAGTGATATTTATTTATTTTTATTCTGAAATGATAACCAAAATTCCTGCCTTGCCCTGCCCTAGATCTCTAATTGCAATTTCTTGCTTTCTTTCATTTTTTTCTTAATCGATGAACCTCCGATTCCTCTTCTCAGCGTCAACATGGCGCTAAATTTTGAATTCTTCGCCCTCGATTCCCCTGATTCCATGTTCAACTTCTCCTAATCATCTTCCATTTCTATGCTTCTCTTTCTTCTTTTTCCTTCCCGGATGGAACCTTGCATCGACAATAAGTTTTGCCTTGGTCGGAAGATCGGTAGCGGCTCCTTCGGGGAGATCTATCTTGGTTCGTCTGGTTTTTCTTCATTCCAGCTTCTCATTATGCTGCTCTATTACAATAACTAGATTCTTCAATTCCATCTGTAGGTACTAATATACAGATGAATGAAGAGGTTGCAGTTAAACTCGTAAGTATTCCGATCTTAATTCAACACTACGATTCTAGCTCCACCTACTCTCTCTCTCTTCCTTTGCTTAGATACGCTTATTTTCCCTTACTTTTCCTAGATTCAGAGATGGAACCTCATATTGCTGATTTTGGTCTTGCAAAGCTGCTGAACCAAACTTCTGCACCAATGGCTTTTTCTTCTTTTGCAAGAACAATTGGCTACATTGCACCAGATATCATTCTACACATACATTAGGAATTAGCTCTTCATTCTCATGTTTTTGTTTTGAAGTATCAAATTATGTGGTGATGCGTGTTATGGGCTTCAGAAAAAAACCATCGGATCTATCATTTATGGAGGTGGGGAGTATCATGGCTCGGGTTCGTTCAGGTTGAAACGGGACAGGAGAAATAGACAGTATTGTTGATCCAATGCTTGTGGAAGAACTTGTAGATTCTGATCGAAGGGAGTAGATTAAGAAGGTGGTTTTGGTGGCTTTGAGATGTATAGAAAAGGATCCTAACAAGAGACCTATGATGAGAGATGTTATATCCGACTTATCATTGTTTGTCATCGTTGGTAATCTCCAGAAGTATCAATTACAGTGCCTCCCTGTTCATTCTCTGTTTTCTAGTGCTTTTGTGTTTGGGTTTGTTGCAGGTTATTGTTAGGGAGAGACTTCTAACAAAGGGATGTTGTAGAATTACCTACAGGACTGTAGTAGTCTATAGCCCACCTTGAATATATATTCCAGTTTTAGAGAAAAATTAAGTCTATATAAATGTAAGACCCCTAGTTAAGAAAATAATAGGATTATTAGTAGAATATTAGTATAGTTATTAGAAGTGGCATATTAGTGATTAGATAGTAAGTTTGTTCGGGCTTTTAATATAAACTTTGGTAATGGACTGAGAGGAGGGGAGTGAAGAATATTGTGAGATTTCCTTAGTTGGGAATTTGGGAGAGTCTAGCCCTCTCGAAAGGCTAGTATGATATTATAACATATTTCCAACATATTTCCATATAATTCTATATTTCAATGTTCTTGAGTTTACTTTGTGTTTTTTAGTATTTCCTTGTAGGTGGTATCTTAACAATAAAAAGTATAATCCCTACTCATTTAAGATACTTATTAGACTTGAAAATTAGAATTAGGATTTCAGACAACTGAAGGCTTGTTTAAATGAGACTAATTATTAAAACATATCGTCAAACTTAAGCAGGATATGTAACATAAAGCGCTATAAATGAGAGAATATAATATAATTATTGTGCTTGACTATGAATATATATGATACCGTCTTTAGTGAAGTGTGCTTTAATGATCATTTTGGCTTGCTTGCAGGTTTACCAAAGAGCAGGTAGAGCAGGTTAACAAGAACAAGCAATGGTCTAGGGCACTCGATGGTTCTGATTACCTTCCTGGAATGGTAATTACACCTATGATGAAAGATGTTGTGCTCTCTTTCCCAAAATTATAGAGAATGTCAACTTTCAAAATTTCTTAGAGTTGGTTCCTATAGCCCGAGAGCTGATCAATGATTTCTACTCAAGGTTTGTGGAGTTATTGTACATTGTGATAATCAGTAGTCCCTAATATTTGTAAAGACATTTTCTATCTCTAGCCTTAGTCACATGAAACCATCTTTTCAGTTTTTATGAATACTAATTTTAAATTGGATTAGACATGGTTTTAAGGATAAGCATAAATTTAATCATAGGTGAATGCATTTTTTCAATCATTGAATTCTTCCAACTTAACATATTACTTCAGATATGAAACTTTCTTGTTAATATTTTTTGTTGCTTATAAGCGAGTAAGTTTTAAATACCTCAGATGTTTTAGCAATTGGAAATACGGATTAACTTGCATGCTCTGATGTTCCTATATGACCCAGTAGTTTGACTGATAGAGATCTATTTTTCTATTTTTTTTCGTCATGATAAAGTATTCATCTCTCTTTGTAGCCATTATGCATCATGCCTGGACTACCTTAGGAATCTTAAGCCTAACTTATTGCTTGACATTCATTTACATGACCACGTCGAGACGCTTTACGATCAAATACGCCACAAGGCTCTCATCCAGTACACACTCCCATTTAGGTAAGTTTTGTAATTTTTTTTTTTTCTTCTTCTTCTAGTTTGGCTACCCATTAGTCTATCGATCGCTCACCTTAGCATTGATCTTACCAATTACAATGGCTACCGTAGAGAGGACATTTTCTACTATGAGTATTATAAAGACTCGGTTGCGTAATCGAATGGGAGACCAATGGATAAATGATTGTCTTGTAACATACATTGAGAAAGATTTATTTGATAAGATAGGTAATGAAGTTATTAATTATCGACTTCAAAATATGAAATCTCATAGAGGATAATTGTAATGTAGAAAGTTCAGTAAATTTATAAATTTTTAGAACTACTCACTTATAAATTATTTTTATTTAACTATAAGACCCCACGTCAACAAAATTTCAGGATCCGCCACTACTAGGATTATTATCACTTGTCACAAAGTTTCAATTAGCTTCATATCAGGCAGATGCTTAGTGTCTGCAAGTAGATGTTCAAACATCTCATTCTTCCTCAGACTTGTACAATGGTCATGTCTATCTATTGGGTATAGGAATGGGGATCATTTCCTTGCTGGTTTCAGGGATGAACCTTGGCGAATCTCATTTCTATTGTTCCATTTTACAAAAATTCAAAAAACAAAGAAAATACATAAATAGAGACTCTTTAATTGGTATGCATATATATCATACATTCAGTTGAACAAACCTTCTAAAGTTGGCTCTAAACTTCGCAGGTTTTCCCAAGTTACAAGGGAAGGGAAATATGTGCAATCAGATGTTCTGCGGCAACTAGTTTATGGTACTATGGTATCTTTTGGAAAGATGATTGTAGTTGATTTTCCAATGTCAGAAATAGCTTCGACGGGCCAAATGAAGAAGACGATTCACTAACCTTTGGAGGAGGTAATCCTGGCAGTGCCCATTTCATCACCTTGCTCTTTCCTTGAGCATCGTCTTAATGAGTCCGAACAACGACTTCAAGAATCTGAACGACAAAGAAAAGAATTTGAATAACAAAGAGAGGTTGAGGTAGAAGCACTTAGACGTCAAATAAGTGAATTAGAAAATCATTTTGATGATAGATTTCAAAAAATGATGGCAGAGATGCATAAAAAATTTGTTTCTAGTTGATCAATTGTAGTTTGATGTTATAGAATTTCTGTCACAATTGAAGGAACTCTTATTCAAGAGTACTTACGAGCGGAAGCGGATCTTTCTAATTCATTGTGACAGAATTATTGCATATACATTCAAACATACTTTCATAATGCTAAAGGGATCAAGAAATCATACCAGATGAAGATTTCTTCTTCACAGCAAGTCTGAAGCCCAACTGTCTACCTCGAACAGTCACCACTTGGACAAAAGAAAACAGAGAAGACAACACCACTCAGAGTCCTCAGTATTCTTGGAGTGAAAATCCAAAGAATGGGCTTTGTTCAGATTTGGTAGAGGAAAGGAGGAAGAGAGACCATACACAACGATCAAGCAAGTGGGAGATGCGGTCGTCTATCGCATAGACAATATGCTTGATCGTTTAGGTGAAGTATACAATCGTGTAGTAAAAGTAAGCGATCGTCTAAACAATCGTGTAGGAAAAGGGTGAGCGATCGTCCAAACGATCGCGTAGAAAAAACTAAGCGATCGTCTATACGATCGTTTAGTAAATATCGATAGCTAAACGATCACTTAGAAAAAAGGTAAACGATCATTTAGATAATAGCGTGCGACGGTGTAATCGATATACAATCACTTAGCAATATCGTATATGTAAGCGATCATGCAGTCACTATCGTATAGGCACTGATTTTCTAAACGATGACACTATCTTTTTCACAATATCCGCGTACACCAAGATCAACACACCGTCTGCTATTTTTAATGCACTCATCCATTATTTAGAACAGAAGAGACGCCTTCCCATTTTCTTTATAACCGTCCAATGAATGTGATATTATCACATTCATAACTTATAAATTAATATCATATATTAATTATAATATTTTTCCTCTACTAGATAAAAATCATATTTAAATCCAATTTCCTCCAAATTAATGTATCTCATACATAAAGTTAATTATATCATATTTAATTAACTCGTTCAATTATATCATATATAATCGAATTCTCTTTTGTCAATTTGAACATTTTAAATTGACCCAAAAACTGACTCTCAACTTGTATCCAAGCTACCAAGGGGAGCTTATGGACCTATGGCTTGAAGCTCCAACGGTACGTGAATAGCTAACTAAACTCTTTAGTCACGATATCTACCATCCGTTAACTGCCAGACATTCCACTAAAGACTGACAGTTGAACTCTTCTTGCCATAGATATATTTCATTTCTATGTCCATTAGATATAACCAATCATCAATACAATGACCTTTCACAGATGCTCGTAATTACAACAGGCCAATTTACCGTTTTGCTCCTGTAATTATATCTTCCTCTTTAAGTACCACTGATCCCTCTAATGAACAATACAACATAGTCCTACCATGTGTGAACACCTCTCGGGCCATGAGAAGGTGCGTGGTGCCACATCGTTCAAGCCCTGGAATCAGCCTTTAAGGGAGCTATCTATCTACTTATCCCTGCCTCGGGGAAGGAGTGAATTCCATCTTGTGTAGCTGAGTTCCTAGCTTCCAAATCAAACGAATCCCCAAAATGGTAGGTTTGAGTCGGCGTTCTGGCCACTCGTATCCATGCAAATCAAAGAACCGCCCTCAATGGAAGGAGTTCCCAAGACACTCAGGATTGAGGTCATATTACCTATGGTCATCCTAGTGAAGTGAAGTCTTAGTCATGAACGGTATTATGTGACAAGACATTAACACTTCGAGGTCAGGTCTTATACAAACTCTTTGTATAGGACGTCCCCGCTTGCATGTCCCCTACATGAATGATCAGGATCAGACCATCTATGACAAGTCACGACACTTATGACCATTCCACTAAGCGGCCGCATCCGTAGCGTTATCAGGATAAGGTTTCCCTCCTATATCCATATACTATAGACCATTTTGGTTATCACTCAAGACATGATCCACTTGTATGTCACCACATACATGCTTAAGTTACATATAGATAACTAGGGATATTAAGTTTATTAGTGTGTGGTAAAATGAAAAACATCTAAATGTGCAAAGTCAAGTAATGAAGTAAATATCATTTATATTATACATCATAAGTGTTTGTACAAAGTTGTTTACAAACTACTAGACACGAGACTTTAGGGCACAAACCTCAACAAATTTTCCAAACCGAGATTTTCCAATGTCAGAAATAGCTCCGATAGGCCAAACGAAGAAGACGATTCACTAACTTTTGGATGAGGTAATCCCGACAATGCCCATTTCATCACCTTGCTCTTTCCTTGAGCGTCGTCTTAATGAGTCCGAACAAATGACTTCAAGAATCTGAACGACAAAGAAAAGAATTTGAATAACAAAAAGAGGTTGAGGTAGAAGCACTTAGACGTCAAATAAGCGAATTAGAAAATCATTTTGATGATAGATTTCAAAAAATGATGGCAGAGATGCATAAAAAATTTGTTTCTAGTTGATCAATTGTAGTTTGATGTTATAGAATTTCGATAACCTTTTGGTGTACTTTTATGACATATAAGTTTACTTCCATTCATGTTATTGTCTATTTTTTCTATTATATTCTTATACTTTGTAATTCAGGGTACTACATGTAGATGAATTAGTAAAAACAACCTTCCGAGATTTGTCAATAAATGTGCTAAAAGGTTTTGTAAGAGAATTTTCGAAGGATATACAATTGTTGATAAATAAGTTTTTATGAAGGTTTTTAAAATTTTGAAAATAACATGATAAGCCTCTAAAAATAATGAAAACCTTCAAAAAAGACTACTTGATATTAGATAATTGATAAATAATTTGACAATTATCGAAGATATATAACCTTTGTAAAATAATAATTTTCGAAAGTTAATCAACCTTTGAAAAAAAGTTTTTTCGATGGGATCTATTTCAACACTTTTCAAAGGTTGAGATAACCTTTGAAAAAAAGATGTATTGAAGGTCTATTAAATGTTTTTTCGAAGGTCAGGGTCAATTTTCTTGTAGTGATATAACCAATCAACAGTACAATGACCCTTCACAAATTGCTCGTTGGGCCAAAATAACCATTTTGTCTAACTCCTTAAGTACCACTGATCCCTTCAATGAACAATAAATCATAGTCCAACTATGACCAAACCCCTCTCGGACCAAGAGAGGGTGTGACCATATTGTTCAAGTCTCGAAATCAGCTCTTATTAGAGCAATTTATCTACTTACCCCCGACATCAGGGAATGAGTGAATTTCTTCTTGTGTAGCTGTGTTCCCAGCTCCCCAACCAGACGAATTCCCAAAATGGTAGGCTTGGCGATCTGGCTACTTTCACCCATACAAATCAAACATAACCACAAAATCTCGAATAAACAAAATAACAGAAGACATGCATCCATATACAAAACTCTTTTCACAGGCATTTCAAGTAGATTAGAAAACTAGAAACAACATCATTATCCAATTGGAATCAAAGAAGTCTCTACATTTGTTTTCAAAACCCTTTTCAAAGATATTTTAGCAAGTTTTCAAGTATAAAGTACTTTAAAACACAATTCAGAATCACAGACCATCATGTCAAAACAAACGGTACAACTATAAATAGGATTTTCAAACAATTGTCCACATTACTCGCATTCAATTTCATAATGACATAAACAATTCATTCATGAAGTTCAGAAGCAATACCTTAACCCTCTGTCCCAGCTCTTTGTAGAGAAGAAACCCAGAGAACTTAGTAGTGCAAGACCACTCAAGAAATTCCACAAAGATCTAATTGAGAGCTTCTTCCATTTTATCAGCAACTTCCTTGAACTCCTTGTTCCTCACAAAATGTGTCAAGTTATAATTGATCTTGAAGTCCCAGAGTAAAGCCTCAAACTCACCTTCTGTCTCACTTATGCCTTTGATTTGCATAAGCAAATGGAAAATTATAAGCTGATGATACAAAAAGAAAACAAATTACATGCTTGCTTCAATATTTTTATCAAATTCAGCCTCAATTATGCCTTCGATTTGTAGCAGTTCTTTCATGGGAGAGTAAGCAATAGACTCAACTATGCACAAACCAACATCTTTAAGCTTCTTTATGTTTATTGCAATAATTCCAAATGCCTTCAAGACAACAAAATTATTAAAACTCTAAAATTGTTATTGGAAATGATAATCCCCAATCAAAACTCTAATCAATCCCCAATCGTTACTAGGAAATGAAAAATTCCTAATCAATCGTTATTGTGAAAAACAAGGGAGAAGAGGAATAAAACAAGAGTAGAACCAAAACTCAAATCTTATTTTCTCCAAATTTTCTAAAATAACAACTCTTTCTTCCACTGAAGCAAACAAAAAACACACACACACAAAAAGAGAGAGAGAGAGAGCGAAATAAAGAAGAGATCAGATTGTGATGATGCGAACCCATGAAACCCATGCAACAGACCTAAGATGGGTTGGTTAGCAAAGTTAACTGTGGACCTGAGTGGCAAATCTGTGTAGGCTATGGACCCATGTGGCGGATCTGTTTGCAGTGGATCTAGGCGGCAGATCTGAGACGGCAAGTGCAACGACATCGTGATAGTGACCTGGGGAAAGAGAGGTGAGATGGCCGAGAGAGAGAGAAAAAATAGGAGAAAGAGGGTGATGACATGACCTTAACCTCAAAATCTAGTGGTTAAGAGTGTAGTGAACAATCGTGGATGGAGACAGCGACGACGTACGTCAGGGATGGCAAGATCGGCAGGATCGTGAAAGGAGAAGATGGTGAAGGTTGCCAGAGAAAGAAGATGGAATTGTGTGAGAGAGAGGGTTGAGTTGGAAATTAAAAATTTCAGGAGAGATCTTTAATGTCGATTTTAAATCGATATTGTAGTCTCATCTTTAATGTCAGTTTAAAACCAACATTAAAGATCCACTTTTTTTTCCTTAGAAAACCGACATTATACATCTGTATTTAGTTTTTCCAACCGATATTAAAGGTCAATTTTTTTTGTAGTGTGTTATACACAACAAATAAATTTAAAACCTAAATCTATCTACCTGCTTGTCATTGTACTCCTCACAATTTTGACCTTTCAAGATTTTCCCACCACATTTTCTTTTTCTTCTTACCCTTCGTCTTTGCAGTGCCCTACAATCAACCAGTTAATCATGTCATTTGATTCATTGTTTTATGACGAATGTAATAAAGCAAACAAAAGATGTTACAAATTGTTTCCCCGACGTTCCTTGATTTATTCGTTGGAGGTGCATCATTTTCAAACTTTGTATCTAAGTAGTCCAACTCACTAAAACTCTCATTGTTCAAACTCGGATCTGCCTGAAAGAAGAGTTGAAATTAGTAAGCAAAATGCAAATTATTATACATAATGTAAATACTACAATATGTACATTATTATTTTCAAAGTCAGATTGTTTCTTCTAGGATTTTCCCTTATCTTTTCACTTGGTGGCCCCCTTATTTGGTTGCTTGCTTCTGTCCCTCATTACAACCAAGTTGTTTCTTCTTAGGGGATCCCTCGGACCTTAAATCTTTCGTGTTTATTGTGCTTTCATTGCATATCTATTTGAAGCTTGAGTCTGTATACACGACACATCAATTATATATACCCCAGAATATTGATATATAACCTACAAAAATGTTGCGAACTAATATAAAATACCTCCTTATTGCGTCCGAAATGGATGGGTGATGTCTGTTTAGGTTTCTTTCTCGGAACCCCCAGTGGCTTGCAATCTTGAACATGATCTTCTTTTGTTCTCCCTTTTATCCTTTCCCATTGTTGAACAATTATTAACACTAAATCAATATCATTAAATTAGTTCCCCCATATCATAAGCAAGATATGAATGCTATTTACATTTATTAAATAGACTAAGGCTGCGTTTGGCATTGCTGTAGAAGCGTAAAAAAGTTATTTTAAAAAAATCTTAAATTAATTTGGTAATTTAGATTTGTTATAAATTTTTATATAATTCACATTTTTTTTAAATGCTCGAAGACTAGCTTTTCATTTTAGATTCCTTAATAATCAGGCACCTTTTTAAATTAGTATTTTTTTTTTTGGTAATTCTTATAAATAGGAAAAAAAGATTCCAAGTTTCTATTTTTAAAAATTACCAATAATACCCTTCGTTTGTTTGTGTGTTATCTTCGTTTCTTTTTTTCTTTTTTTTTTTTCGATTTCAGGCCTCGTGTTTTCTTCTTTTCAATTTCAACATCGTCAATCTTCTTCCTCGCCAATTTTCTTCCTTGTCGAACTTCCTCTGACGCTATGATATTCTTCCTCGCTGATCTTCCTCCTTGACGTCATGATCTTCTTCCTCGCCAATCTTCTTCATAGAATACTTTCTTCCTCAATCACGATATGATTTTTTTCTTCTATACTTTGTCCATCATTGATAGTGGATTCTTCGCTCTCCCAAATTTCTTTTCTTCCGTCTTGTGCCCTTTCTTCTTCTTATTCTCTTCTCTTCTTTTCTAGGGTTTCAGATCATTCATATGATATAGCCTTTCTTCTTCTTCTTCTTGTTCTTTTTTAGATTTTCAGTATGTTAGAATTCTATCAATTTGGTTGTTGTATTTATGTTCTTTTCAATCTTTCGTTAATTTTTATTATTCTTTATTTTTGATTTGTTGTTATGCATATAGATAGTTTTTAGTGTGAATATGTATGGATGTGAACATTTTTCTACCATTGATAGAGAGTGATAGAGCTCTATCATTTTCTATCAATGATACAAAGTGATAGACAGTTATAGAGTTCTATCACTTTTTATAATAATGATTGAGCTCTATGACTAGTTGATATACTGTGATTGAACTCTATCATTATTTATCACTAATAGACAGTGATAACACTCTACTACCGTCCATCATTGATACACATTTATAGAGCTTTGCACTGATAGAGAGTGATAGAGCTCTATCACTGTCTATCACTTATATAAAGTTATTGAGTTAGATACATATGAACATCTTTCTTATACAATATTCTTTTCTTTTTATTGCAGTAATGTATATCATATTTTTTTTTCATTTATGGATCTTTGAATATGTATGAATGTTAACATTTCTCTACCTCTAATAGACAATGATAGATCTCTATCACTGTCTATCAGTTATACAAAGTGATAGAGCTCTATCACTGATAGATAGAAAGTGATAGAAGTCTACCACTCTATCACTTTATTATTCTTTATTTTTTATTTGTTGTTGCGTAGATAGACAATGATAGATATGTATCACTGTCTATTAGTTATACAAAGTGATAGAGCTCTATCACTGATAGATAGTGATAAAGTTCTATCACTTTCTCTTCAGTGATAGACAATGATAGAGTTCTATCACTGATGGACAGTGATAGAGTTCTATCACTTTCTATCAGTGATAGACAGTTATAGAGCTTTATCATTCTCTATAACAGTGATTGAGCGTTATCATTAGTGATATACTGTGATTGATATACTATGATTGAGCTCTATTATTGTCTATCACTAATAGACAGTGATAACACTCTATCACTGTTTGTTAGTGATAGAGCTTTGCGCTGATAGACAGTGATAGATCTCTATCATTGTCTATTACTGATATAAAGTTATAGAGCTATATACATATTAACGTATTTCTTATACAATCATCTTTTCCTTTTATTGCAATAAATTGATACTATGGTTAATATTCCTATAGCTGTTTTTTATGGTGGACAGTGGACTCATTACAATTCTTATGAGAATTATAGTGTTTTTGGAGTTTTTATTGATGATATGATAGACTTCAATGGTTTAGCTAATTTGATATCGGGTGAAATTCTGGATGTTTCAATAGATTTATTAGTATTGTTGGATTTTGGTCAAACTAGTATTCAATCTATATTCCAAATAAAGGAAAATAAGGATGTCATTTAGTATTTGTCTTTGGCTAAAGATTCAGAGACTAGGCATCCTTTAGTTGCTGATGTTAGTCATCATTCTGTAGAAGGATCTTGCAGTGGTATTAGTGGTGGAGGTGGTGATAGATTACTATGTTTAGGTTCTTCTTCTAGTTCTTCAAATGATCAAGTTATACGAAATGTTGGTTTTAATGGTGATTTGAAAGAAAAAGATGTATTTGGAAGTAAAGAAATACTGTCTAAGTGCTTTTATGTAATAGTAGTGAATAAGAATTTTCAATTCAAGACTACACGGTCAAATTCAAAGTCGCTTGATTGAAATGTTTGCAAGACTGTCATTGGTATGTTCGGCCATCTCGTTACAAGAACTGAGTTATGGATGATTAGAAAGTATATTTCCGACCAAAATTATTCAATGAATTCATTTCAAAGTTATCATAGGCAAGCTTCTTCATCTGTAATTGAGGATTGCTAGAAAGAGGTATTTATATTTATTTCTACTGATCACTCCCTCCCTAGAGATATTGTTCATAAGGTTTGTACTAAGCTTGGTGTTAATATTAGTTATCAAAAATCTTAGAGGGAAAAATAACATATATTAAGATCATTAAATGGTGATGCAATTGAATCTATAGCTTGATTCCATAGTTTTTTGAAAGGTTCAAAGAAATGAACCCTAAAGAGTTTGTATAAGACCGAACCACGAAATGATTAGTCTATCTTTATAACGTTGTTACTTGAAAGGACTTATATTTCACTAAGATGACCATAGATGACTTGACCTTAACCTTGAGTAAGTTGTGAACTCCTACCTATGAAGGCAGTCCTTTGACCTGCATGGGTAGGAATGGCCAGATTCGTCAACTCAATATGCCTACCATTTTGGGGATTCATTTGAGTGGGGAGCTAGGAACTCAACTATACAAGTTAGAATTTACTCCATTGTTAGGGTAAGTAGATGAATTATTCGCTTAAGGGCTAATTCCAGGTCTTGAACAATGAGGGCCTTCACCCTCTCATTGGCTAGAGAGGGGTCTAGTTATAGTGGGATTATGATTAATTGTTCATTAGAGGGATCAATGGTACTCAAGACGTTAGATGAAACTACAAGGGTAAAAAGATAATTTTAGCCCAGTTGTACATATGAGCAATTTGTGAAGGGTCAATAAACTGTTGATTGGTTATATCCAATAAACATAGAAATATATCTACAGTGCAAAGAGTGCAACTGTCAATTTTTAGTGTAGTGACCAACAGTTAATGAATGTTGATAATTTAATTAAAAATTTTAATTAATTAATCTCATATTATTGGAGCTTCTAATCTGTAGGTATTCCTCTTGCTAACTCAATAAGGATTTAATGAAAATCAATTAATTTGAATTGTTCAAATTAATTAAAGAAAATTAATTATATGAGATACAATTAATATAATGTATATAGATACATCATATTATAAAGTTTAATGAGAGTGAGATAAATATTTGAGTATAATTCAAGTATTTATTATATGAATGAAATTTATGTTGGTTTTAGCAAGCTAACAACGGAAAAATTCAGGATCATTAAGCACACTAATTCAACAATTTTAGCATCAAACCAAGCATGTTCATCAAATGAAAAGAGGATTTCAGTAATTACCTTCTTCAATCCATGAATCCAGCTACTATTTTCTCCTCTTCTGGTCGTGAACCACTACAAGATCTTCCCTACTATCCTCTACCTTAGATTGAGTTGTGAAACTCAAAATAAGCTGAGATTGAGGGAATTTGAGGAGAGAAGATGAACAATACAAAGAAAAAAAAAAACTATGAACCCTTCTTCTGTTTTCTCAGCTTTCAAATTCATTTTGCATGCCTTTTTCAGCTGAATAATTCAGTTGTTTATATCATCAAATGAAGACACCACCTCCTTGGTGAATTTAGTGAATTTTGATGAGTAAGGTGCTAAAGCTAAAAGTGGGAAAATCTCAACTTTTGTGGGTTTTCCAATTTCAATTTTTTCAATTTTTTCCTTATAAATTCCGAAACAATTTTCAAAATCAAAAAATATTTTCAGTTTTAATTCTTTTAATTAAACTTAAAATTTACAAAAATTAATTCAATTTATTAATTTTTCAAATAAAATTAATAATTAATTAAACAATTTAATTATATCTATTAATTTAATGTCAATATTAAATTAACTAAATACCAATTCCACTATCATGAATCCATATTCATGAATTTAATATTTAAATCATATTTAAATATTATCCAATTCTCCAATTTCATTTAATTCGATAATTAAACGTATAACTATATCACATATAATTACTAATAAACCTTAGAATAGCGTGATGAGTGAATTCGATAATTAAATGTGTAACTATATCACAAATAATTACTAATTTCCTTAATTAGAATTTAAACGTTTCAAATTCACTCATCACGCTATTCTAAGGTTTATTCCATTTGTGAGCTAGTAAGGGGACCTAATGAACCTACAGATCATGGGCTTCAACGATCCGAGATTAACCGGCTAAACTCTTTAACCTAATAAGCCACCATTCATTAACTATCAGGTCATTTCACTAAAGCTCAGTAGTTGCACTCCCCTCACTGTAGATATATTGTGTCCACTCGATATAACCATAATTAGTAAGTTAACCCTTCACAGGTTATTCGTAATAACGGCTAGGTCAATCTTTGTTTTACCCTTGAGATTACCTCCTGTTCTTTAAGTCCCACTGATTCTCTAATGAATAATTGGTTTTTTATTCAATCACTAAATTGAGTCCCTCTTTAGCAAATGAGAGGGTGGGACCCCTTGTTCAAGACCCGAAATCAGCACTTAAGAGAACAACCTCTCTACTAACCCTAGAAGCGGGTAGGAGTGAGTTCCATCTTGCATCCTATGTCCCCAACTATCTACCCAGTCTTACCCCTGAAATGGGAGACTTATTGAGCCAGCACTGTTGAGCCAACCCTTACCCATGCAAATCTAAGGATAATCCCAAATAAACAGGAGTTCATAGTTAGCTCAGGATTAAGGTTAAGTTACCTAGGTCATCGCTTTGAAATAGTCAGTCTTTAAATAATAAACAACATTATAAAGTAAGAGTGATTTATTTCATGGTTCGATCTTATACAAACTCATTGCATAGGATGCCCCCATTCCTCATGTTTGCACATGAACGAATTAGGATCACATCGTTTGTAGCACTTTAAAACGATTGTAAGAACTACAAAGTGAGACCTATCTAATAGTATTACCATTATAAGGTACCCAACCTTATTCGTATACATAGACCATTTTAGCTATTCATTGAACTTGATCTACTCTTATGTCTCCACACTAAAGATGTATTCATATAATAGCCATGAATCTTTAAGTTTATTGGATTTAGTTTTAACAAGTGGATTTTATATATTCAATAACAACTTTATTGAATAAATGTCATTAATATCTTTATTGAAAATAGAATATTTTTCTTATTTACAAACTACGAGTTTTAGGACATAAAACTCAACAAACTCCCACTTGGATTAAAACTCCAGTGGATATATATATACGAATACAATGTTGAGTAATGAAAGAATAAATACAATAAACTAGGGCATCATATACCCAATGTTTCTCCCACCTTCCCTTGTTCTATTTCTCTCGTAATTCTAGTCCCACTAGGTGACCCTCGAACACTTTAGCTGAGTGGGCCTTTGTAAATGGATCAGCTAAGTTGTTTTCGGAGGCTATTTGCATGATGATCACGTCTCCTCTATGTACTATCTCCCTGATGAGATGGTACTTTTGTTCGATGTGCTTTCCATATTTGTGGCTTTGCGGTTCTTTGGAGTTGGCAACTGCTCCACAGAGTGATAGGTAGATGCATATTTGGGACAGATTCCAAATCGGTCAAGAACTTTTTGAGCCACACTGCTTCTTTAGCTGCTTCGCTGGCAGCTACAAATTCAGCTTCCATTGTGGAGTCAGCAATACAACTTTGTTTGATACTCCTTCACACTATTGCTTCTCCATTCAGAGTGAATACTAACCCTGAAGTTGATTTTCTAGAATCCACATCAGTCTGGAAGTCAGAATCAGTGTATCCAATAAGGATCAAATCTTTAGTACCATACATGAGCATATAGTTCCTAATTCTCCGAAGATACTTGAGGATATTTTTAATGCAGTCTTATGATCATATCCAGGATTGGACTGATATCTGCAGACGATTCCAACTGCATAGCATATGTCAAGACGTGTACACAACATAGAATACATCAAGCTCTCGACTACTGATGCATATGGAATTCCTTTCATAACCTCAAAATCTTGAGGTGTCTTAGGACCTTCTTCCTTAGACAGATGAATTTCATGACAGAAAGGTAACATACCTCTCTTGGAATCTTGCATTTTATATTAAGACAACATCTTGTCTATATAAGATGCCTGAGACAGGGCTATCATTTTGATTCTGAACCTGTGCTTCTCTCAAATCCTTCATTTGGAATTGTGTGGCTAGCCATTTCTTAATTCAGCTAGATATTCTATTTATTTCCAATGAGTAGAATATCACCAACATATAGAACCAGAAAAGCTACAGTTTTGTTGACAATCTTCTTATAACACAAGGTTCGTCAATGTTTTATTCAAAGTCATAAGATTTGATCGCAGTGTCAAATCTTATATTCTAGGATCGAGATGTTTGTTTTAACCCATAAATGGATCTATTAAGCTTGCAAACCTTTTACTTTTGACCCTGTTCAATAAACCTTTCTGGTTGAGACATATAGATACTCTCTTCAAGATAGCCATTCAAAAAAACTGTCTTGACATCCATCTGCTAGATTTCATAATCATAAAAGGTGAATGGATAAGTGTATCTTAATAGACTTGATCATGGCAATTGGAGAGAAAGTTTCTTCATAGTCTACCCCCTCTCTTTGGGTAAACCATTTTTCCATAAGCCTAGCTTTGTAGGTCTGCACCTCACCAGCTTGATCTCGTTTTCTCTTGTAGATCCATTTGCAACCAATAAGTTTTACCCTGACTGGTTGATCTACAGGATCTCAGTCTGAATTGAAATATATTGACTCCATTTCACGATCCATGGATTTTATCCACTGGTTCTTATCCACATCTTCCATTACTTGTTTGAAAGTCAATGGATCCTTTAAGCCATCATCAGGTATGACGAACTGAGTTTCGGTTAAACCCATGTACTGGTCAGGTTGTTGCATAATCCTCCCACTATGTTGAGGCATTCTCAACTCTTTAGAAGGATGTGAAGTACTAGTTTCATCAACAACTCTTGTTGAAGGACCTGCTCGATCAACAATTCTTGTTGATCTATCTGTAGTTTCTCTGGACATCTCACTTAATATTAGCTTACTGCGAGGTTGATGATTTTTATGTGGTCTTCCTCAAGGAATGTTGCATTTATCGACTCAAATACTTTATCTTCCTGAGGATCATAAAAATAACCACCTTTTGTCTCTTTAGGATAGCTTATAAAAAGACATACTTTTGAACGACGTTCCAATTTCTTTGGGTTCTAAACCAACACATGTGCTGGACATCCCCAAATCCTGAAGTGACGTAAACTACCTTTACATCCTCTCCATAACTTGTAAGATGTTTTTGAAACACTTTTTGAGGGAACTATGTTTAAAATATATACCACAGTCTGTTATGCATATCCCCAAAAAGAATTTGACAATTGAGCATAACTCATCATAGAACGAACCATGTTCAACAAGGTTCTATTTCTCCTTTCTGCAACACCATTTTGTTGAGGTATGTCAGGTGCTATGAGTTAAGACTGAATTCCATGTTCTATCAAATAGTCTTGAAATTTTAAGTCCATATACTCACCACTTCGATCTGATCGAAGTGTTTTAATTTTTTTACCTAATTGATTCTCAACTTCTGCATTATATTCCTTGAACTTTTCAAGTATTTTGGACTTATGATGTATTAGATAAATATGCCAATATATTAAATAATCATCCACAAAACTGAAGAAATATTCATACCCTCATCTAGCTTTAACATTCATCGGACCGCAAAGGTCTGAATATACCAAGTGTAAGGATTAATTGGTGGTAAGACCTTTTCCTGAAAAAGATCTTTTGGTCATCTTACTCTCAAGACAAGATTCACATGGAGGTAAAGAGTTATCTTCTAATTGATATAGAAGTCCACTCTTAACCAATCTTCCAATCCTATTGAGATTAATGTGTACTAATCTTAAGTGCAAAAGATAGGCATTTGGAGAAATTTTTCGTTTTAGCTCTTTTAAACATCTCTATATCCAAAACAACTTTTACCTCAGTTGGTTTTAATATATATAAGTTATTCTGTAGATTTTTAGAACATACTTTATTACCTTTTGAAATAATGAATATTTCATTATTTTCAAAAGAAACTTTGTAATTTTGTTCTAGTAAACATGAGATAGAAATTAAATTTCTTTTCATAGAAGGAATGTAATAAACATTTTCAAGTAAAATGTGTCTATCACCAACAAATAACTTTAAATCTCCAACTTCTTTAGCTGAAACAACCTCCCTGATCCCTACTTTAAAGGTTGTTTCTCCTCTATAAGCTATCTCCAGGAACTAGTTTCCTGAGCAAAATTACAGATATAATTAGCGGAACCAAAATCTATTATCCAGGTTAATTTATCATTTTCTACTAAGCATGTCTCAATGATAAGTAAATCATATTTACTTTGTTGTGTCTTTTGGTCTGTAGAAGAATTGGGAGATAAAGGACATTCCTCTGTTAAAACAAATTTTAAATCATCATCTGCTTATATATTCAATTTCCATGTTGATTTACTATTAAACATGTTGAAAGTGAGTAACTTTGAAGAATTCAACATGTTGAAATTATAAAGAAATTCTAATTAGTGAATTACTTTTAAACCCAATCAAATTTTAGCATAGTAATAATGTACTCAAATTTTATTATTTTATTTGCAATGATATTATAATAAGTCAAAATAAGTGCTACCGAGGAGCAGTCAAATACTCATTCACTAAAGCAAGACATTTTTTACTAAATACTATCTCCAGAATAACTCATATTTTAATAGTCATTTAGTTACCGTTTTTGGTCAAGAACTTACTAACACTTAGTAATTCTATAAGTGTAACCCTCCATTTTCAGATCTTAAAGATTAGCGGCCCCAACGATGCTACCGAATTGGAGAGTCAAGGTTGGATATCGACCTAAGAAATCCTATCCATGTCTGGAGTTTGAGTTGTTTCGAATCCTATGTTACAACCCTCCAAGGGGATAGTCACCATAATAACGACTAACAAAGATTGCATAAAGTCGACAAGCAGGTGCAACATAGGAATCTCATGGTCCAAACTAATGGAAGAGATCACAGGACACGTTGACACACATCCTTCGCCCACTTAGTATGAACTACTTCCCCGATTCACCTTGCTTTTGACCCAAACAAACACTTTCTGAATGGAGTAGTATAGGTATAATCGACACGAAGCGTTGTATGGATCTCAAGGTGTGAACTCTTAAGGACGTGAGAGCTAAGAACACATATCTTATATGTTATTAATCTCCCACTGAAGTGTTTTATTTATTTTTGGGTAAATCTTTACTTAGGTATGTTCTAGCTAATTAAACAACCTAAGTCTAGGTGATTTTCAAGTATAACGTTTATATTTCGATTTTACCTACAATGTCTAGGTGATAAACCAATTCTAAAACCTTATACCGCTCACATGTGCTCATAAAATTGGATTAACAACGCTAAATTATTCGGCCATAATTCCCAAGTAGGAGGTGTTTTATAGACCGTCAACTTAAGTACCCTCAACTTTCGACTAGATTATATACCAATTGAGTTTGTAACTAAAGTTTTATAAGATAATGACCTATTTTAACTATTAAAACAAGTGGTTAACCTATATGAGTATGCAACTTATCTTTATTATGGATTTTAAATGTCTAACCCAATTTTATAACAATTTATAAAACTTTAGACATGCTTTGCATCCATGACATTCATCACGTATTTCATGATTTAATATAACACTTATACTCTAAAACATTTGAAACTCTAAACATGCATACTATATATTATAACTCCTTATAACATACTTTTCAATGTATGTAACATGCTTTCTATGATGGAATTTTAAATCTACATGGCATACTATATGTACATACAAGATTTATTTAATTATAACATACATCACATGCATAGATAATTAAACATATACTGACATGGACCAGTTTTGGTGTTCAAGCATGCAAAAAGCTTAAATTATTACAAAAGTCAGTAGAACCGGCTCCAGAACTCGTCTGAATGCACGAATCGACCGAACCACCCAAACCGAACCTTCAGAGCATCAGAATGGGCTGAACTGGTCTGGAAAGGATTGAACCAGATCTCCCTGACTTGAACCGACTAAACAATTTCACTTGAATCATCGGTTTAGGTCATGTGCGCGCTTCTGGGCTGGGATGAGCAGCGTCGCAACGCTTCATCCTAGCATTACGATGCCCAGGGTTTGCTCGTTCAAATCTAGGCTGAAAGATGAACAACATTGTAACGCTATAGAGGTAGCATCGTAACGTTGCATGGTAGAAGCTTCAAAATAATAAATTTGCTACTAACCTCCCTTGCTTTTTTCTACAATTATATCCTAAATTCAACTCTATTGACTCTAATAAATCTACAGACACTTAAATACACATTAAGGCCCCATCTAACAAGAGCCAATTATAAGAATTACAACATAATTGAAGAGAATTTAATGCCAAAACTGAGAAAACTATATCAGTAAACTATTTTCATATATCTTATGAAAAATACCCACCAAGCTAAAATTAATACGAATTGAGTACTTAAATTATATTCTGATACCAATTGTTGATTTTAGCAAGCTAACAACGAAATAATTTAGAATCATGAAGCACTCTAATTCATCAATTTTAGCATCAAACCAAGTATGTTCATCAAATGAAAAGAGGGTTTCAGTAAATACCTTTGAAGATTCTCTTCAATCCAAGAATCTAGCTACCATCTTCTCGTCTTCTTGATGTGAACCACCACAAAATCTTTCTTACTATCCTCTAGGACCTTAGATTGAGTTGTAGGATCCAAAATGAGATAAGATTAAGGGAATTTGAGGAGAGAAGATGAACAATACAGGGAAAAAACTAAGAACCTTTCTTCTGTTTTCTCAGCTTTCAAACTCACTTTACATGCCTTTTTAGCTGAATAATTGAGTTGGTTTGTATCAAATACTGCATGCTTAAAGTCTTCATCAAATGAAGACACCACTTCCTTGGTGAATCTAGTGGATTTGATGAGTAAGGTGCTAAAGCTAAAAGTGGGAAATTCCCACCTTTTGTAGGTTTTCCAATTTCAATTTTTTCCTTTTAAATTTTGGAACAATTTTCAAAATAAAAAATATTTTCAGTTTTAATTCTTTTAATTGAACTTAAAATTTACAAAAATTAATTCAATTTATTAATTTTTCAAATAAAATTAATAATTAATTAAATAATTTAATTAATTCTATTAATTTAATATCAAATATTAAATTAACCAAACACCAATTCCACTACCATGAATCACTATTCATGAATTTAATATTTAAATCATATTTAAATATTATCCGATTCTTCAATTTCATTTAATTTGATAATTAAACGTGTAATTATATCACATATAATTATTAATTCCCTTAATTAGAATTTGAACGTTTCAAATTCACTCATCACGCTATTCTAAGATTTATTCCATTTGTGAGCTAGTAGGGGGACGTAATGGACCTACAAATCATGGGCTCCAATGATCCGAGATTAACCGGCTAAACTCTTTAACCTAATAAACCACCATTCGTTAACTATCGGGTCATTCTACTAAAGCCCAATAGTTGCATTCCTCTCACTGTAGATATATTGTGTCCACTTAAATATAACCATAATTAGTTAGTTTACTCTTCACAAGTTGTTCGTAATAACGGCTGGGTCAATCACTGTTTTACCGCTTGAGATTACCTCTTGTTCTTTAAGTCCTACTGATCCTCTAATGAACAATTAGTTTGCGATCCAATCACTAAATCGAGTCCCTCTCAAACCAATGAGAGGGTAAGGCCCCTTGTTCAAGACCTGAAATCAGCACTTAAGGGAACAAACTCTCTACTAACCCTAAAAGTGGGTAGGAGTGAATTCCATCTTGCACCCTATGTCCTCAACTATCTACCTGATCTTACCCTTGAAATGGGAGGCTTATTGAGCCAGCGTTGTTGAGCCAACCCTCACCAATGAAAATCTAAGGATAATCCCGAATAAATAGGAGTTCATAGTTAGCTCAAGATTAAGGTTAAGTTACCTAGGTCATCGCTTTGAAATAGTCAGTCTTTAAACAATAAACAACATTATAAAGTAAGAGTAACTTATTTCATGGTTCGATCATATACAAACTCATTGCATAGGACGCCCCCACTCCTCATGTCACCACATGAACAAATTAGGATCACTTCGTTTATAGAACTTTAAAACGATTGTAACAATTACAAAGTGAGCTACATCCAATAGTGTTACAAGAATAAGATACCTAACCTTATTTCTATACTATAGACTATTTTGGCTATTTACTGAACTTGATCCATTCTTATGTCTCCACATAAAGTTGAAGTATTCATATAAAAGCCATGGATTTTAAATTTTATTGGATTTAGTCTTAACAAGTGTAATTTATATATTCAACAACAACTTTATTGAATAAACGTTAGTAACATCTTTATTGAAAATAGAATATGTTTCTTGTTTACAAACTACGAGTTTTAGGACATAAAACCCAACAATTCATATTCAAACTATATGTTAAAATTAATATGAATATAATTCATTTTAAAACTATATAGTTTGATGAGAGATGTTGTTATTTGAATATGATTCAAATATTAATTATATGAATGAGATTCATATAAAAACTATAGGTTAAAAATTAATATGAATTTGATCCATAATAAAACTGTAGGTTATGTGAGAGAGTATAGTTTGAATATGATTCAAACATGTGGGATTTATATTATATAATATAAAGTTTTTTTAAAAAAATTTAATTACACTAAAATTAAGTTTTAGTGTAAATTAAATTAAGGAATAACTCCTTTGGAAGTTATTTCATCCTATTGGTAGAAAACTTATTAGATAATTCCTCCCCCTCCCCCGACATACAGATAACTAACACAGAGGATTTTTTGATAATGCACGTGAAATTTTTGGAGAAGACTTTCTCTGCATAATCATCTCCCCCTATAACATTTCTATCAAGAACAACTCCCTCATCAAAATCTAAGGCAAGCCCACCACTCTGTCGAAAGACTCACCTTAAGGACAGTGAGGAAGACTTCTTGTGGTGGTGTCCAAGAATCACGGTGTTGCTACATTCGTGCTTGAGGTGTTTGAACAAAGGAGAAAAGATCGTGACCACCTGAGAGGAATGCGTGAAGAAGGGTTCTTCAAGGGTTAGTTCCTTTTCTCTCTTAAAGGTTTATGATGTTTATCCTCTATTTCTATTATTCTCTATTTTAAAAGAGTTCCAAATTAAATTCTAAAACACAAAGTCGTTCATACGCTTCCTGATAACTTGTAGAAATACAAGTTATTGTTCTCTCAAAGTTAGAATAATTAAGATTAAAATGATGTAAATGCATTTATAATAAAGGAAAAATGCATGGAATTGTATATATGTGATAGATTCATGCAAAAGTATCCTTTAAGTAAAAATTTCATCATTAATGCACTTTAATATAGGAATTTGGAGAATTTACTAAGTGTTGCAGACAAAGTCAACGCAAGGAGCATGTATCTAGCTAATTCGATGCATGGTAAATACATTTAGCTCGTGTAATTAGCGTCAAATCACAACTTGCAAGCATGTGCAACTGACTGATGGTGTCTGATTGAGGTAGAATTGGAGGCGGCTATCTCAAGGTATGGAATTTAATACAGTCACATCACCAAGTGGCTGAACGATTGCTTATATAAGGAGAACCTCTCTATAGATGAAAGAGTTAACCAGCTAGTTAGTTAGAGAGTAAGACACTTAGAAAATTTGTAGATCCTTCATCTCTATCGATTGCAAGAAAGAAAGAGGAGGAACAATTGCCATATTCCATCATTGGTAACGAAGTGCTGCCGAAGAAAAGCTCGAGAGAGACACCTCCTTCATCTCTTCCACATAGTTGTCAACAACAAGCACAAAAATGAGTCAAATGGGACAAGAGATTGAGTCCTGTAGCTCGACTCTTCTCCCTTATTTACCATTTTTATTCATTATCTTACTTGATTGAACTGAGATTCTATGTATCAAAATATATTTATTTAATTCAATCTCTATTTCAACCATTTCCACATCTCCATATGTTAAATTACTAAGTTTTTTGTGTGTGTGAAGTTACTTTCTTGATATTTGCATAAAGTGTGTTGCTTGATTCTGCATGATTAGTGATTGAAGTAAAAAGCACTTGGTTACTCGAAAGAGTAGTTATTCACGAAACTCATCAAACTAGGGCATTGAGTAATGTTAGAGATATAGTTACTGATGTCATTTGTCTGTTCATTTTGACTAATGCATACAACCTAGAGATAGGATGGATGTGGCATTCACATCAAGAGATGTTAAGCATAAATTAGAGAACAAATTTAAACACATCACATGCATACACTTAGATTCTAGCAGGCATCTTTACCATCTCCATTTCGTTTTCAATGTGCTCATATAGGCTTGTTGTTATAACTAAGAAATCAACACATACCATCTAATGCATGATCCATTCATCCATGTACCCTCTTCCTTTTTATCTGAACTCCTACTTCCTCTTGTAAGCGTGCTAATTAGTTAGTGTACATAACTAATGCATACCATTAATTAGTAAACTACTACAAATAGATCAATAGACCATCTTGCATTAGTCTACTCTAGATTCCCCACGTTCGACCCTAGGCTTACCAGGACACTTAAGTTAGATTTATACTTGTGTCTAGCTTAAGAAAACTTGTATGCAACTGGCAAGGCATGCTTGAACATTAATTCATCATCTATCCAATGCATATCATCATCTTCATACCAAGAGATAGATCATTCATTCTCACCATCAATCATCTCCAAAAGCAAAAACACAAGCAAACACAACACTTCTACTATAGGAATTCCAATCCCTTCACTATGTTTCATCTCATGCCAAAGACATGAATAACAACAACAATAATAATGTTTCAAGACAGGGAAATTAATTTGTCAAAAATTGAAAGAAATAAATGAGGTAACGGTGGTCAAGGTCCTCACAAAAGGAACTTCAGGTGTCATGAGTGTGAAGGTTTTGGGCATTTCTAGCAGTGAGTCAGACGATAAAGTGTATGCTCTTATAGAAAGTCTTTCCCTTGTCTGTCTAAAGACTGTAAGACATCCTATCTTGATGATTCTGCTTCAAAATCTCAGTCAGACAAAGCTATTGCTTCTCATGACAAATTGTCCTATGAGGAAGTTTATCAGATGTGGCTTGAAGACTCAAAAGCTTTAGTTGTTCAAAAGTAGAAACTCGAGAATTTGATCGAAGACAATTGTCGTCTAAAGCACCATATCTTACCTATAGAAAGAGTTAGATGTTATCAAAGCTAACCTTGAGACTATGTCTAAATTTTTTCGTATACTCAATTCTGGCATAGATAATCTCAACAAAATTTTATCCTCAAGAAAGAAGGTTTTTGCTAAACAAGGCATTGGATTCAACAAGTTTGGGAATCGTCTCTACAAAGGAGAATCCTCCCTCTTTAAAAGGTTTTTTCCTACCAAAGATACTGTGATGTTTGAGTCATTGTCTAAAATAAGTGAAGGAATATCAACCTCTCAGAATTAGTCAGTAAAAAGAAAGTGGTTTGTCACTACTGTTATCAATTAACAAAAAGAATGAGTGATAGGCTATGGTTGAATTATCCCAGGCTCCCTACCCGAGGAAGATATGTTCATAAATCCAAAATGGAACGGAGAATGAAAGAGGATCATCATAAAACTGCTGATAGATGTCATGTTGCTTTCACCACTTTTTGTATTTGATCAAAATAGGACTGATACTTCAACTGTGGGTGCTCATGACACATGACAGGTGTGAAATCATTTATCAAAAGTATTCAACCCTGTGGTTGTGGTCATGTTACATTTGGACATAGAGCAATAAAAAAAGTTCTCAGTAAAGCTCAACTGTTGTATCTAGGTCTTCTCTCTCTAGAAAATGTTATCCTTGTTGAAGGATTGACTGCATATTTAATCATCATAAGTTAACTTTGTGATTAAGGTAATTCAGTAAATTTCTCTAAAGACAAATACCTTGTTACCAATGCAGACAATGTGACTATCATGACAGGTATACGCTTATCTGATAACTGTTATCTCTGAACTCTTAATGTTTGTTCTGATGTCTATTACATAGTTCAAAACAATGATGCTGCTCTTTGGCATAAGCCATTAGGACATGTTAATCTCCACCCTATCAAGAGGATTATGTTCGAAAAAGACATTCTTGGGATACCCTCCTTATCTGAAGACGGAGATGTAGTGTGTGGTGACTGTAATGTGAAAGACAAGTCAGAGTTGTTCATAAGAAAGGTCTCATTTGTACTACCAATTGAGTGTTGGAATTACTTCACATGGATTTGATGGGGTCGATGCAAATGGAAAGCTCAGGGGATAAACGATATGTTTTTCTCTGTGTTGATAACTTTTTCCAGTTCACGTGGGTGCACTTTATCAGAGAAAAATAAAATACTTTTCAAGTCTGTCAGATGTTATGTCTCAAACTTTAAAGAGAACAAGAAGTACAAATTGTGAACTCAGGACTAATCATGGTAAAGAGTTTGAAAACTCTTAATTTTAACCTTTTGTAACCTAGAAGGTATTCAACATGACTTCTCTCTTCTATAGCCCCTCAACAAAATGGTGTTGTTGAAAGAAAGAATCGCATCCTTCAGGAAATGGCAAGGCCTATGTTGCGTGAAAAACATGTGCCTCTGCACTTTTGTACTGAAGCCTTGATACAACTTGTCATATTCACAACTGATTCTCTATTCGGCCTAGCATTCTAAGCACAACTATCAAAATTGGAAAGGTTGCAAGCCAAATGTTCAGTATTTTCATGTGTTTGGTAGTACCTACTATATTCTCAAAGATTGAGATTCTAGAAAAAAAAAATGGATACCAAAGCTGATGAAGGTATCTTTTCTAAGGTACTCATCTAACAATCGTGCTTATCATGTTTTTAACAAGCACACTTGAAATGTTATGGAATCTATCAATGTTGTAATTGATGACTTGCAAAATATTAAACATCCCTGTAAAGATTATGAAGATCATAGCGATACTCCTTATGTTGCTCCTAATGCCAATGCCATCAGTTCTCTCATTCCATCAGCAGCAATGTGTGTGAAAGCAATAATTTTAAACCAGTTGGTGTTGAGAACAAGGTTTTTTTTCTATAATCCAGTCTGCTCAAAAGAATCATCCTTTCGGTAATATAATTGGTGAGTTAAATATAGGTGTTTGTACTTGCAAAAAGAAGGAAGTGAACTATTTCAAACTGCTCGAGAATGTTTGTTTCATCTCTCCTATCGAGTCAAAGAACGTCAATGAGACTCTGAAAGATGAATTCTAGATAAATACTATGCATGAAGAGCTAAGCCAGTTTCAACGAAATGAGGTATGGGCATTAGTTCCTCGTTCATAGTATGCAAATGTTTTTGCAATAAAATGGATCTTCAAAACTAAATTCAATAAACATGGAATTGTTACTCACAATAAGGCTCGGCTTGTTACTCAAGGGTACACTCAAGTTGAACATGTTGACTTTGGTGAGACTTTTGCCCATATGGCCTGGTTGGAGGCTATTCATCTACTTCTTAGAGTATCCTGTCTACTCAAATTTAAATTGTACTGGATGAATGTTAAAAGCACCTTTCTAAATGGCGTGCTGAATGAAGAGGTTCATGTTGAACAGCTGAAGGGGTTTACAAACCCGTCTTGTCCTCAACATTTGTATAGACTTCAAAAAACCTTGTATAGCTTAAAGCAAGCCCCAAGAGCTTGGTATAAGACATTAATAGAATTATTGCTACAGAAAGGATATTTCAAAGGCAGTTCTGATAAAACCTTGTTCATAAAGAGAACATTAAAAGATTTTATAATCGCCCACATATATGTTGATGACATTGTATTTGGCGAATCACCACATCACTTGTAAATCAGCTTGTTGATTAGATGAAAGCTAAATTTGAAATGAGCATGGTGGGAGAGCTAATATATTTTCTTGGTTTTCAAGTAAAACAACTTCCTGATGGGATATTTACATCCCAAGGTAAGTGTGTTAGAAATATGCTTTAAAAGTTTGGACTTGAAAAAGCTAATCCCAAACACACTCCAACCCAAACTCATGTAAAACTTACCAAAGACCCTGATGCTACTAATATTGATGAAAGCTTATACAGGAGCATGATTGAAAGTCTACTTTATTTTATAGCCAATCGTCCATACATTACTTATGTTGTGGCCGTGTTGGGATTGATGTCCTAATTCTCCTGGGGTCTCGTAGTTTGTAAACTTTGTACACATTTTTATTAATAAAATAAGAGTTATTTTATTTGCATTTACTCATATCCAATAAACAAAAATCTGTGATTATTGTATGCAAACTTAAGCATGTATATGAGATATACAAGTAGATCATGCCTTAAGTAATAACCTAAAAGTTTTGTAGTATAAGGATAAAGGAGGGAACCTTATCTTGGTGACACTACGAATACGGCCCGTTTTGTAGAGGTTTACAAGTGTTGTGAACTATTACAAATGGTCTGATCCTGACCATTCATGTGGAGACATGCGAGCGGTGGTGTCCTATATAAAAAGTTTGTATAAGACCGGACCACGAGATGATTAGTCTCTTTATATAACGCTGTTGATAACAGAGACTTACATCTCACTAAAACGACCATAGGTGACATGACCTTAATCCTGAGTGTTTTGGGAACTCCTACCTTTGAGGGTGGTCCTTTGATTAGTACGGGTGAAAGTGGCCAGATTTCCAACTCAACAAGCCTACCTTTTTGAGGATTTGTCTGATTGAGGAGCTGGGACTCAGTTACATAAGACGGAATTCACTTCTTCTCCGAAGTAGGGAAAAGTATATAGATTGCTCCCTTAAGGACTGATTCCGGAACTTGAACATAGTGGCCACATCCTCTCTTTGGAAGAGAGGACCCAGCCATAGTAGGGCTATGACTTATTGTTCATTAGAGGAATCAGTGGTACTTAAAGAGTTAGATGTAACTATAGGGGCAAAACGGTAAATTGGCCCAACTGTACTTATGAGCAATTTGTGAAGGGTCATCGCACTGTTGATTGGTTGATATGGACACAGAAATATATCTGTAGTGAGAAGAGTGCAGCTATCGGTCTTTAGTAGAGTACCCGACAGTTAATGGATGGTGGATCCCGTGACTAAAGAGTTTAGTCAATTATTCACGTACCGTTGAAGCTTCAAGCTATAAGTTCATAAGGTCCCCTTGGTAGTTCAATGGGTTCAAGTTGAGAATCAGTTCTTGGAGTTAGTTTGAAGTGTTCAAATTAACAAAAGAAAATTCAATTATATATGATATAATTTGTGTGATGTATGAGATGCATCAAGTTGAGGAATTAATGTAAATATGATTTATATTAAGTACCATAAAATAGAAAAAGAACTACGGTTTGTATGTTTCATGAGATGAAATATTAAAAATATAGGTTATAAATATAATATGGTAAATTGGTTATCATATTTACTTATAATAAATTAATTATATGATAATTAATTTATTTTTCTCTAATAACCAATTGAGTGGGAGGTTATTGGTGGTTTTATGGTAACCGTGAGATAAAATAAAATTTGTTTTCCTAATTTTAAAAGTTACTTCATTCAGAAAGTTTAACATCAAGAGGTTTTCATATAAAACCATACAAGTCACAATTGTGTAAACTCTGGTTCCAAACTACATTTTGATAAATCAAGATCATATAAAACCATCGAGAGTTTAGAAATCATGATTTAAATATTGTTGAAATATCAATAAAGTAAAACAGATCATGCCATCACATTTCATAAATTATAATATACTATAATATATAATTAGTTTCTATATCAAAACATTCGAAAGTAAACCACTCACTGTTAATCGGCTCCTCCTCATAATTTCAGTTTCTCCATCTCCCGTTTATCCTGAAATTATATTGATAATTCTCTAGTTATCCTCCACATGAACATAATCCAATTATTTGAAAATTAATCTTCAAGTATAACCAATTTCACTTAAACTTTTGTCAAATCCCTAATTTGATACAAGGTAGAGTTTGATTTGTAATTTGGTCACTCAATTGCTTTAAAATTAACTCAAGACCTTAAAATTAATATTCAATAAAAACTAATTCTATTCCAATTTTCCTTAATTTTTCTTATTAATTAACCCTAATTAGGGTTTACTTCAAATTAACCCCTTAATCAACTTCAAAGTTAGCTTAGGATCCCAATTTCTTCTAATTTCAGGTTTAAGGTATCATAAAAATACTAATTTGATCCCTAATTATTCTTGAGAACAACTTAATTAACCTGAAATTGATTTTTTCAGCTTTTAATGACAGACATAGATGACAGACAGAAGTTAAACAGAAAAGTCAACTCTTTCTTCAACCTCAAGCCCAGAAATTTTTAGATTTGGCCTCCGTTTTTCCGGTGACCGTTTCAGACTCAAATTCATCATTTTCCGGCCATTTAAAGCTAATTAGCCTATAAAAACCTTTTACCCATCCTCTTAGTTAACTTGCCTCAAAGTTTGGACGTCCAAATTGCCCTAGAACTCCCGGAATCGACCAAACTCTCCACGGCACCCCTTTAAAGTTGGAGCTTCGAATTAGCCTTTAACTCCACAAATTTGCTAAAAACCCGAGCATCCTTTGTTTTCGCGATAACTCTAGCGTCACTATTTTTCTTCATTTTCCTTACTTCTTCGGCCAAATTTCTTCAAATCAAGCATCCTATGAGCTTCTTCTTTACTTCCTCTTTAATTTTCTTTCATTTTGCCTAATTTTCCTTCACAAGAACGGCCTTAATTCAAAAAAAAAAAATTTCCTCTTCTTCGGTCGGCTAAACTCAAAAAAAAAATTTGAAATTCCCTTTTTCTCTTTGTTTTCCAGCTTCAATTTCCGATTTAACATATGCCCAGATGATTAATCCTTAACCTCAAAGCCATCCAATAAGAAATTTCAATAGAAAGCACCTTAATTTTTCCAAAATCTCTCAAATTCTCTTTTTTTCCTCTTCCTCTCGGGTCTCATAATTTTCCCTTGATTTCCTTTAATTTCCAGCACATTTATGCCTAATAAGTCTTCAACAAGCCAAACTACCTTTAAAACTCATAAATTACCAAAATTTCACCACATTTGAAAATGTTGACTTTGTTTTTTACTTTGACTTTGACTATTTTACCGTTGACTTGCCTTTGATCTATTTCGAACATGCCAAATTCATCATCGAATTTACTTTACATGCTTAACTAGCTTTGTTACCTCAAATTATTCCTCCAATCTTCATTTCCTCTTCTTAAATGAAACAAACGTCAATCCAATCTTTTTATTTTTAATTATAAATCTTAACAAGAGATCCACATCAAACTTTATCTCGAGTCCTCGAGTTCAAACTCAACTATGTGCTTCCTAATATTCCAAGAAAGAGTAGAAGAAGAGATGGCTTACAAGTTACTATCCCCTTTTTGAGAATTTTGTCCTCGAAATTCAGGTAAGGTCGTCAGATGAATAGCTGTGAGTAACAAACTTCCATCAACATTGGGCATTCTCTTTTACGATGACCAGGTTGTCCACATTTATAACATGTATGAGTTTCATTCTAACACTGTTCCTAATGATACCTGCTAAACACAAAGGTCTCCTTTTAACACTAGCAATAAATTCTGCTCACTAGAAACAGTTCCCTCTGTTCCCCGATTTTCTTTACTCGAACTCAAATCGAAACTTTATGTACCTCCATGCTTGGATTTTAAAGCTCCCTTATTATGTACTCCAAGTGCAAATCTTTTATTCCCTTCATTTCTTGTTCATTCAACATATGGACTTGGAGATTTAAATCCATTACCAAAGCTATCAAGTGAAAGAGTTTCACTAAGTGATAGCTGTGCAAAGACTAAACGACCGTTTACCTTTGACTATATGATAGTCATTCAGTCGTAACTACACGATCAAGTGGCTAAGTCTATACGATAGGCTGTCATTTACTAAACGATCAAACACATCGTCTATACGATAGACAACATCTTATCTCCCACTTACACGATCTTCTACTCGATCATAGACCTTCAGTCTCTTCCTCAAGCCAAGATCACATAGAGCCCACAACTCCTGGATTCTCACACCGAAAATATCGAGGTAACCATTGTGGTGGTGTCTTCACTCTGTTCATGAATTGAGTGTGACTCGATTGGGTTCGTGGAGGTTGTGTTCGTTATGTTCATGTTGTTGGTAGCAGTATGTTTGTTGCGTTTGCGAGTTGTTGTGGACGCGTTTGGACTGATCGAGGGATTCTTGAAGAATGGTTCTTCAAAGGTATGCATCATCTATCCCTTGTATCATCTCTTAGCATGCTGTAATTTCGATTTGTGCATGACCCGTTAGTTTTCGTTTAGACTGTAATTGTTTATGTTCAATTCGAATGGAATTTAGAATGATCTCTTCCATTGCTCATGGAAATCCTCTTGTTTGATTTCCTTCGGGGTGTTTGTGCTAGATATCAGTCTAATTTGAAGATAAGTCATCTGACAAGTGTTAAATAGATTCTCAAATAAATCAGTGGATCAGTGGACTATGGCCTTCTTTATTCCTCTAATTTTAATGGAGTTCTCGTAGGATATTACAATGCTGATTGGGCTGGAAATTTAGAAGAAAGAAAAAGTACCTCTAGAGGATGTTTCTTCCCACGAAACTATCTCATATTTGGTTTAGCAAGAAGTAGAACTGTGTTTCCTTGTCAACTACTGAAGCTGAAAATATAGCTGCTGATCAACTCCTGTGGATGAAACAGATGTTTCAGGATATGATGTTACCCAAGATGTCATGACCTTGTTTTGTGACAACATGAGTGCTATCAACATTTTCAAAAATCCTGTTCAGCATAGCAGGACTAAACACATTAATATCAGACATCACTTCATTTTCACCACATTAATAGCAGGACTAAAACGAGTCTAAGGTTATATCTCTTGAACATGTCAGTACTGATAAATAAATTGTGGACATCTTCACCAAACTGTTGGATGCTTCTCAGTTTGAATCCCTACGTGGTTGCTCTATTGTTATTTTGGAAAGTGGAGAGATTTTGGCCAAAATTCAAATCAGCCCATAATTAATTTTTACCATATTTCATTTAATGTAGTTTACTGTTTAAATTCAATTTTTCCTCTCTGCTAGTGATTCAATCCTCAAAAGGTTGTGGTGTTGGTTTTTACCCTATTTCTCTGATCGCGTTAAGTTCAACTGTCTCTCTATATTTCTTATTCAAGCATACTATTCCTTATGGTGAACACTCAAAGTGGTACTCATATTTCTGGCAAGATAATGGTAAGACTAATGCAAAAAGCTAATCGAAAATGGCATGTGAGTCTGGATGTTTCGCCAGCTAGAGCAGACATTCTCGATGTTTTTATTGAAGAATTATCTTCCAAGCAATATAGCTTGTACTCGTCTCCCTCTGATATCCCATCCCACAGATTGAGGGATTCTACTGAAGATGTGGTTGTTGTCAAACCCTCTTTGTATGGTGGCGATTCCAGTTAGTCAGAGCCCCTTGTCATTCAACCCCTTTCTATGGTTTTATGGGATGACTCTACTATGAAGAATGTTGACAATGATGCGACTAAGCCTCCCATAAGCTCTGTTGATATCCAGAATATGTTGAGTACCTCTACTTCTGAAGAGGGTGCAACGGTTCCTTTTATCCCTCACTCTTCTGATGTTGAATTTGATGTTCCTCTTTCATGTACTATTGGGTCTGATCTTGTTGTTGTTTCTATTGTTACTCTTGATGTGACTAACCCTGCTGATGTTGTTGATACTGATGTTTCTTCTAATAATGTTATTGCTCTTGAAACTAATAGGGTTGTTTTTGGTTCTACTCATGTGATCTTTTTGGCTGATGCTGAGAAAGTCTCTCATGGTATCCTAGATGTTACTGACATTTTTCTTAACATGGGCTGCTATTCGTCTGAGCATAGTTCTGTAAGGTCTTCTTCGGTGATTCTACTTCTTGCATAGATGATCAGGTTGTGGCTTCCTCTCCTTCTGTTGATTCTAATGGTGGCCATTCTGTTTCTAGCTCGACTTCTTCTAAAGAACTATCAGTTTTCTATGATGATAATGTTTCTATTATTCAATTGAGCAAGTTGAAAAAAGGGGCCTCTATGAATGTGGCTGCTGATCGGGGTCCCTCTTCTCGTACTCACTCAAAAATAACTCCTCTTAAGAAGAGCCTTGACTTTGAATCTAATCCTTCTATGCAGATTTCTGTCTCTGACAATGAAGAAGACATTGCCTTCGTCAAGGACAAACCTTGCACAAAAGTTGATCATCATAAAATTCCTTTAATGTTTCTTCTGTGTCTATTAATGGGACATCCTTTCATAGCGAGGACAATGTTCTAAAGTGGAAGTATGTGGTGTAGTGGCGTATTGCTGATGAGAAGGTTTTATCTGACAAGATCAAGTCTTGTTTGTAATTATGGACCTTCTTCAACATGTTGGACTTCTTAAAACTGTTGTGGACCTCAGTCCCTTTTATCCTCAATTGATGAGGGAGTTCATTGATGCGTTGATTTATCATGCGATGAAAGGGTGTGTGGATGCGATGATCATGCAAGTTTTCCTAACAAAGCCCAAGTATAAGCCTTCTTAGGGTCCTGGTAAATCCAAGGTCGAACGCAGGGATTACTAAATAGATATGCGACGTACTCTCTGATCCTATTGGATGATGATTAAGAAGTAGATGGTAATTTAACTTTGATTTTCTAATGTGATGGAATTAAATGCACAACGATGAAAGGGTGGTGTTGTAATAAATATGCGATAAAGGGGTTGAGAAGAGGTTTTGCTAGCATTTCTTAATATATTGTAAAAGTCATGCGATCATGCTATACACAAATATTAAGCACTACATTTCTCAATGCAAAATGACACATTTCCTATGTCTAGGATGCATGCAATGTGTATGGAATGCAGCAGATAGAACTTATTTCTAAGTCTCTACTCTTGCTTATGTGATCTATTCTGACTCTCTCAAGCCTAGATTTTGTCTTTAGACTACTCTCTCAAGCACTCCAAATGATGAATGAAGCATACATAAGACAAGATCGCATAAAGTGCATAGCTTAAGTTATGCTAGCTAAGTACTTCTCAACCCATTCACAAATTTAGCTACTCATATATGGTCTGAAGAGACTGAACATAAATTGAAATGAAGTTTCCACTATTGCAAATAAAGTGTTTAAGTAGAAAACAATAAATGGGATAAGTATCAAGCCAAGTAAGCAATGTCTTGCTACCTCTGCCGTTTACACTACTCTTATCACTTCAATTATTTCTCAAGTTACAACTCTTGCTCTCGCAAGGGTTTGGTATCTCTCCTTCGTGTTGTTTTCGATAGTCTCTCGACCTCTTCGAAAATTAATTTCTTCTCAAGAATTACCTTCCCTCGGTTTCACCTCTCTTCACTTAGAAATCCTTCTAGTTTGGTAGCATTGGGTATTTATAGACTTTCAGACAAAACAATTCTTCTCACTAATGATTGCGTGGATAGGCAGCATTAATTTCCATATCTTGTTGTGATGTCTGATAGTCACCAAAAGTTCAATGTATTTGCATCGGTATGGTCTTCAACGGTCGTCAGTTGAATTTCTGATCTGACTGTTATCGATTGTATGTCTCGTCACGTTTTATTACATTAAGCCACCGCCTTTATGTAAGGTTATCATGCGATCATCTTTGAGGTACCCTTGGATCGCAAACTCAAAACGCGCTATTGCATTGTTCCTGCATAGAATAACTCCATTTAACTGCTTTTATGCGATGAGAGTTAGCGATCGCAATTTTTCTTTTAGTTTGACGCATTCAATCATTGCCTATTCACCATCGCTTTCTCCCATTATTTTAATAATTCGAGTTTTAATAATTTGTATTTCTACCAATTATCATTTATCGTCAATCTTCCTTCCAAGTTCAACTATCCTAGTTCCACTAATTATCAGAAGGTTCATATTAAAGGCACCTATTTCACCATTTCTCCTATTGTTATTAATGCTTATCTAGGGCATGCCAATTCCCCTCCTCTTAATGAGTATCATCTCTCCACTAAAGATCTTGTTACTGAGCTTATAGGTGGTACTTGGTCTGAGTGGCTTTCATCTGGTCAACTATTTGCCTCCACTCTTAGTGTGAAGTATACTATTTTGTTTCGAATTGGCATTGCTAATTAGTGTCCTTCAATTCATGGGTCCAGTCGTTCTTCTTCTTTGGTCAGTCTTCTGTATTAGATTGGAAATTTGTCTACTTTTGATTTTGGGGTGTTTGCATATAATCAACTTCTTCACCATGTTGACTTTTTTGCGATCAAGCTCCTTATTTGTTTATCATGCTTATTCTCTGGTATCTTGTTGTCTCAGTGCTCTGCCATTCTTGGTCCAAATGATGCCTCAGGCCCTGCTCCAAAGTCTCCTAGTCTTAGTTACAAGATTTTTCGGGGTTTCTATGTCCCTGACATTATGCATAACATTCCTCCTCCCAAGTGTTCTGACATTCCTCTCCCTCAAGATTTGAAGGGTTCGAAGATGGGTTATTGATTCCTACTGAACTTGGGACTCACATTCGCATTCTGGATTCTGAGTCTTTGATAACTTGTAAAAATACAAGTTATTTATGCTGTCTTATCTAGATATTGCAGCCAAAAGAAAAAGAATATAAGTTGATTGTATAAAAATTAGCTTAGAAATTCAATAATTATGAATTAACGCAATTACACCCACTAACATCGTCCAGATGGTAGAAGAGGATATTTTTACTCTGTTTTGCAGGAAACCAAGTCACCGCTTGTGATCAAGGTTCAACGAGAAACTGAACAACGCATCTCTGTTACATTGCGCCCGTCAATCAACAATGAAGAGACGATTAACACAATGACGGCGCAATGCGATAGTCGATCCTAAGCTGAATTTCAACCGCATGCAATAATAAAAACAATACCGCTGCGAGCAACCGATCCAAAGATGCAGCTGAGCAATGCAAAGGTGGAGGATTGCGACACATGTACAACTAACCGTTGTGCAAATTTGACGGTCTGATTGCATAACAGAAGAAATATTTATTTCTCCATCTTGGGAATTTCCATAACAAAAAGTGGGGTCCACCAACCAAGAGTCAAAGCTTTTCACCTATAAATACCCCCATAGAATTCAGAGAAAGATATACTTGATACGGGTATAATTGATACGAGGGCTAATTGCTGCTAAATTACTGAAAGAGAGGCTGAGCTGAGTACTGATCGAAAGAAATCTGGGAAGCAAGGCTGAGAGGTAAGTCTCAGCGCGAATCTGCCAGATCCCCGCCGCGAAGCTTTGTGCTTAGATTCATGCTACCAGTTGAGCAAGCCTGAGAGGGAAGATCATCCTTCTGCATGATCCATCCATACCGGCAAGTAAATCTCCATCTAGATCAGTGCCAAGACGTTGACGTTTATTTGTATTTGTTTCTAACTCTATTTTCATCACTGTATTTCATCTTCTTAATCTCTTCATTCACAAATCATGTATCAGACGCTGAATAGAAATATTGAATGTCTCGATCGATTTCATATCCTCTTCCCTGTCTATTTCCGTTCTTCCGTTTATCCCTTTCTTCATTAATTCTTCTTAATCCCTTGGTAATTAATATGAATTAAACAAATAACTTACTCTATGCTAAAGAAATAAGAACGTTTAAGCATGCTAGAAGACATCTTCACCTGTGAGAGCAGAAGTGAAGATGTCATTCCGATCTTTTGAGAGAAGGTTAGAAGAATGCGTTAACTAAAGTAAGAAGTACTTCTAGAGCTGGAAGCAAACTTACGTTCATTACGTTTGTCCCTGTTTCACCACAGAGATGTGGGAGCACGGCCGATCATCGAGAGGTGTACGTCAAGGGAAAATCAGAATCGTATTTATACCTTTAACGCAATTAAGGAACTTGCGATGTTTGTATTAATTATCTTTTCTATTTCTGCTTCGTACATAAGACTTGTCATCACACTACATGATCTTTGCATAATCTTCACAGCCAACCTTGACCTTAGTATCTTGTATCATGAAACTTGTATTTTGTATTATCTTAGATTATATTTACTTTAACGCAATTTACTTTAACGAAATTTATTTTATTATCACATCTTTACCGCTTTACTTTACTTTATTGCATGTTTATATTCTTGTATACAACATTTTTATTAATTGAAAATCCCTGGTCGCATGTATCACAAGCATAACGCAATAATCTCAAACAGTCCCTGTGTTCGACCTCGGATCACACCAAAAAACTTGCAGTGAAATTATACTTGGTTTCAATGCAAGGAAACTTGTGACAACGCACAACATACTACAAGAACATTGTTAATTAATACATATCTAGAAGTAGTATCACATCATATGCATCTATGCGTTGTGTGACATAAGATCAATTTCTAAGTAACAAGTTTATGGCGCTGTTGCCGGGGAACTGGTAACGAGGACATGGACTTATTCATTCATTCATATCCATATTTGTATCAGCGCATTGTTTAAGAATAAAAATTTGTGTTACAAATTTATGGCACCGTTGCCAGGGAACTGGTAACGGGGACATGGACTTGTTCATTCATTCATATCCATATTTGTATCAGCGCATTGTTTAAGAATAAAAATTTGCGTTACAAGTTTATGGTGCCGTTGCGGGGAACTGGTAACGAGGGCATGGACTTGTTCATTCATTCATATCCATATTTGTATCAACGCATTGTTTAAGAATAAAATTTTAAGTTACAAGTTTATGATTCGCATTGTTTAAGAATAAATTTTGCGTTACAGTCTTGTACCTTGAGTGTTGTTATTCGTGATCTGACTAATCGTTGGGTTGAATTTGATACATTGGTCCATCCTTTTAACGTGTTCTGTGATCTGATGATGCTTCTTCTTTTCAATCCCTACCGTTTGATTGATTTTCTTTTTGGCAAAAGGGGGAGATGTTTAAATGTTGGTTGTTGTTGGTTGTTCATGTTTAAATATTGATTTTCTTATTCTCTTCTCTTTTTGGTTGTTGTTGCTGCTCGGGTTGTATCTCGAAATCTATTTTGATTAATATGAAATGGTGCATTTTTTTGTTTTCTTGTCCTAATGTGTTTGGTTGGTTTGCTAATTGATACCAGAATGCAAGCGTATGTAACGAAGTAATAAAATCCTAACTAAATTTGGATATTGTCCTCAGAGACTAGCATGCACAATTTCTTCTAAACTTAGCTATTATAGTTCCTTATCGATTTTATTTAGCTACTGGAGGATGGTTTATGAGTAATAATTAAGTGCAGGTGACAAATAAACACAAGAGACAAATTGTGGATAACGAATCCAGAGTGCTGTTTCATTAAGAAAATCCTAATGATAGTAACATGCAATTAAGTAATGAAGATAGGTTGAGGATAGAAGTTCTGAATTCGGGAAATCCTTCATCAAGCCCATTCCATTCTAACCTTAGTTTATCAAGTTTGAATTTCTTCCTATTGCTTAAATGAGTGTTGCCTTAAGACCCTTCAATTACAACCCTTATTAATCTTATTTCACTTCCATGCCATCTTGAGTAATAATCTAAATTACCAAGTCCAGCAAATTAAACTCTTCTTCGAGCAGTAAAATTTACTTAAATCAATTGATTAATGGCCAATTAATCAATGCAATAAGAACAGATAATTTATAAATCTCATCAACAATTAAACAATTACAATATCAATAATTCATTCAAGAAATTCAAAACTCTAACAACACCCTAGAATCTAGAGTTTAGCTATGCATATGCATTTTCAATCTTCCTTCCCTATCACTAGATCACAATCTCGGTCTTCTCAACCTTCACCAATGAATTCTTGTATGATTTCCAATTGGGCTGTTCTTTTCCATATACTTCCGTTCTGCCTTAGGTCAAATTCTCCCCAAATTTTTCTTCTCCCCATCACCTGACAGCACTGCTACTTTTTATAAGAAATTGTCGTAGTGTCACAACGCTGACATTCGAAGCAATCATAGCGCACACTTTCCATCCGAAGCATCACAGTGTTGCGATGCTGCCTAGTTCTCTGCTCTCAGGTCTTCAGCATCACGGATGCTAGGTCAACGCTGGCCCCTCGATTTTTTCTTTGAAATTCTTCCTCTTTTCTTCAATTTTGGCCTCTAGCTTCCCTCCTAATTTCATAGTTGGCCCATAAATACTTGTATTTGAACTTTTGCCACGGGCTTTGATCATTTTTGCCCAATTTTCTTCTAATGCTAAGTTTCAGGAAATCAACTCAACAAACCACATTAACCGTACCAACTAGTAATAATAGCTCTAAATTTGAGGATAATTAAAGCACTTTTTAGATGCTTTTCATTAATAAAAGAAAATCTTATGCCAAAGGGGAGCTTGTTACGGTGTTAGTTGGCTGATTATTTTCTTTTACTTTGTTAGATATTTTGTCTCTAACTCGGTGTCGTTATTCTTTCCTTATTGGTGGCAGATTTGCAGGGGTGATCTTTTCCTTGTTTAGCTTGTTGCCATTGGTGACTTTCTTGCCTTATGAGGCTTTCTTTTATTTGTGCCTTCTGTGTTGTTTTAGGGCAAGTCGTATTCTTGCTAGTGTGGACCGGTTCATTGTAATTCAGAAGGATTTCGTGTGTTCGGAGTTGCTACTTAATGAGAGTAAGAAGTAGGGCGGTTCTTTGAAGCTTGGGTTAACTAAGTAGTTTTACCGTGGTAGAGTGTTGGTTGAGTGTTCTTTCAACTAGTAGGTGAAAAGAGGGTGAATTCGTTGTTGTGGCATCAGATTTAGAGGGAGTCTAAATCTGTAGACTCATCATAAGCAGTATCAGTATTGGGAGGAGCCTAATTTTCTTGCCCGTATTCAATTATGAGTAAACTAATTTTATGTAATCTTCGTTGAAGTGTATATTGTGAAAACTAAGTTACATTCTAGTGTATATCTTTTCACTTAGGCGGAAAGCCTCCCAGACCTAGGTGTGATTTCACCAAACTGGTTTAACAAGCCTCTGTGTGCATCTCCCTTATTCTTTACTTTTGTCTATTTGCCTAGACTCTTGTTAGTAGCTTTTCTACTAGCTTTGTGGTATTATTGTGATTCACCTTCTTTTTTTTTTTTTTTTTAATCTTTAATCAATGACCTTATAAAGAGAGATTAATTATTTTTGTAGTCTAGTTTTGTACAAACTCATGGTATAGGATATCTCTACTTACATGTCTCCACATGAACGAATTAGATTACATCGCCTGTAACCTTCACAAACTGGGTCTTATCCTGATAACACTATGGATACTTGAATGAAATCTTATATGTCAACTACATACCGTTCAAGTTTCATATAAATAACCTTAGATTTTATTTATTGGATTAAATTATGCAACATAATAAAATAACAAATTATTTTATTAATCATCAATAATTTGTTTATACGTATACAACCACGAAATTAGGGCACAAAACTCAACCAGAAGGTGATAGTTACAAAATTATTTGTATTCTAAAACTTTTAAAATTCTATTATGAATTAAAATTAAAGGAAAATTTATTTCTAAGTTGGAAACATTTTCTACATTCCCACATTTACGTTTCTATAACTTATTATTTTAATTATTAATGTATTAATTTACTTATTATAATTAACTATTAATAACATTTGTGTAAATAAGTAAAATAGCGAAAGGGCAAAAAGTGTCCAAATTCACCTCCAAATTAATACATTACAACTTACCTCCCAAGACTTTCAATATCATCAAAACATACCTCCAAATCCATATAATAAGGTTTCTATTGAATGATCATTAGTGCACCAATAGATCACAAAAAATGACATTACATTTACATATTTTTAAGAAATTATGATTTTCAATGGTTATTTTATGCATTGGTTAAATTTAATATAATGCATTGGCTAAATTTAATATAATGCAAAATTTGTTTTTATCAAAATTAATGAAATTATATGATTTTTTTTTAATTTTTTGTTAAAATTAGTATGTGAGTTAGCAGGAATTGAACTAAGACCATGTTTACTGAACTGTAATGAAAATTGGTGTGATCGGAATGAGATTTTTCATTAGTGGATGAATCGTAGTAGACCTGAATCGCAAACACAATTGGATTGCTTTTGATCGTGTTTACCTAGAATTATGAATTTATCATATTTTACTATTACCATTACCGTTACCGCTATCAGTAGTGTTTGACCCTAACAATAACGATAACAGTAACGATAATGATAAAGGTAACAATAAATGTGGTAGATTGATAATTTTTATACTATTACAATAACAATATGGTAAAGATAAAGTTAGTGGATCTCACACAATTTTCATTCATAATTGGATTGAACACCTTTTATCTCTCAATCAAATTACAAGATTTGATTACAAACTTTAAGGCGAGTCCCACATCTCACTGAGATTACGAAAAGCAGGTAAATAACAACAACAACAATAATCAATTGGGATCTACTTTTTATATTACCATTGATGAATTACTTTTCAAGCGATGTAAGCGTGGTCTAATTGAATTTGTATGTGAATTGTTAAATCAACATAATAATAATGATAATAATAGATTAATTAAAAATTATTGATGCATCTAACACCCATGTTGATCGTCTGTTACAAACAATGAAATATTTCATACAAAAAAAAATTGTAGTTTATTTGTAATACATTTGAGAGAAGAGAATGCTGTGGGGATAAGAGATAAAGAATGAAATCATCTAAGGTGTATTTGAAATTCACTCAAAGTTTAAAAGGGTAAAATTCCTTTCAGCAATTTGAAGGCAGTTTAAAAACATTATTTTGAAAGTTGAAAATGCTAGTGGTTTGTTGCCATAATTAAGAAATAAACCTCAAAAATAAAATATAGAAAATAAAAAATAAAAGAATGAAGAAGATGAAGAAAATATCAAATTGTTGTTAGAGAAAAATAGGAAAGAGCCATAGAAAATGAATTATCTGTAACCAGTTTGAAGACCGTTAAAGAATATTACTTCAAAAAATTAAAAAGGTTAACGATCTGCTACAATAATCAAGAAATTAGCCTTAAAAATAAAATAAATAAACCATAGAGAAGAGCAAAGTATAAACTGAAATTTAAAAGTATAAAAATGAGGAAGAAAAACGAGAATGAGGCATATTATAGATGTATAAGTATGAAATGAGGAGGTGGCCTAGAGCAAGAGAGGGGTCAAAGTTGATGAAAAGTGGCAAACTAGTGCAAAAAAAAAAGCATCAACACCGCATAGGTGACGCTGTCCTGCTGCTTTAAAATCTCGCAATTTGTATTTTGATCATAACTTTGGATCAAGTGACCGTTTTAGGTGATGACTATTCATTTTCTTTGTTTTTCATTCATTATCCATTTACAAAAATAGATTTTAGATTTTCTTTCCTCTACTTTCTGTAATCAAGCCAAAAGGTGACGAGTGTTATCTTTATTTATTTAATTCCTACACAATTTGGGAAAACACTTGTCTATATAAAGGGAGAGTTTACAACACTTCTCATCACCAAATTTCAGAGTTTTTGAAGCCAAAAGAGGGAGTTCTAAGTAGAATACAGACGTTCCTTGGTACCGAAGGTGATTGGAGAGCATTAAACAGTCAATTCCATCACGAAGCGTTTTCTTTTAAGAATGCATCTGGTCCCATCTTTCTTTCATTAGTTAAACCACCTTTTTCAGAAACAAGACCAAAAAGTCGGATAGTTTTTTTCTTTCCTTTTTTCATCTTGGATTTTTTTTCTTTTTTTTTTTTTTGGTATTTTTGTATTCTTGCTATGGTTCTGTCTATGGAAGCCAAGTTAGGCTGAATTTTTTATAGTTTCAGGGTTAGATGAATTCTTTGGTTTAACTATTAAACACTTTATTTCTTAAATGTTAGTTTACATCAATACTTTCTAGTATGATCGATCTTAATGCCTTTGAATGTTTGGCTAATATTCGAATGGTTTCATGATTTAAATCTTGCTTGAAAAAGTAGGCTTTGAATTATATCATGTAGCTAGACTATCTTTTAAACACACTAGAGTAGTTGAACAATGGTAGACATTGTTTCTTAATTATCTAGTTTCAAGAGATTAGTAATTAGTAATTAATAATTAAGTGAAAGAAAAAATTGGTCTTGAGAAGAACAAATCGGATAAAAGACTTCTAGATCTAGGAGTTGTGTTAATTACTTGAAGAGTCAAAACAATTGTCTTTAATGATGTCGTTGATGAAATTTATTCCCTAAATGTCGCTTTGTCGATAATCTTCATATTTGATCCCTTTTATTGCTTTCTTAGTTTAGTTTAATTCATTTGCATCACGAGTCAATCCCTAAATAAAATTGGAGTGATATCTAAATAGTTAAAAGATTACAATCTGATTCCTTGAGGACGATAGTCAGTCTACAAGGTTGACTGTTTTAACTATATTATTACTCGATGCATGTGCTTACACGTTATCAAGTTTTTGCCACCCCAAACTTAAAACTTTGCTAGTCCCAAGCAAAGACGGAACAAGACCGTATGGAAATTCTAAATAAGCATGCAAATGACTCAAAACTTTATTATTCGAAATAAACATATTAGATCCATTAGCAGAAGTTTTCAAGCACATCTATTGTCAAAGAAATTTTAAGGCCAAATCTTTTCATCCCCCGTGTGTGTGCGCGCGCGTGCAAGTCACATTCAATTCAAAACTCAAAAACTAACTTTAGGCTTAACATAACTTCTCTAATTTTCCCTTACTCTAGCTCTTGTACTAATCATCAAACATCAAATAATAAAAAAGGTAATATATCAACTAAGGTGCCTAAATTAACATAATAAAGGACCCTAAACTTGCATTCTTTTTCATAGTTAGGACGCCCATGCAAAAACAACTCTTTTTACCCCTATCCATGCATACACATTACAAGTTTATAGTTTCATTACAAGAAATCTGAACTTTTATGTCGATTGAAAAAAAACTAAAAACAAACGTACAATGTCGGTTTTTTTTAAGAAAAAGCAGATATTTAATGTCATTTTTAAACCGACATTGTAGGCGTACCTATAATGTCGATTTAAAACCAAATAATTTTTTGAATCTATCTGGTTTAAAACCAAACAGCTCTTTTTTTTTACTCTTTTGAATCCCAAATAATTTTTTAATCTTCATTTTTTATTTCCCTCCCTCCCCCATTTTCATTTTCCTCTCAAATTTTGTTTCATTCCTTCCCAAATTATCAATGAGAAAATGAAAAATAAAGAACTCCAAATTTTTTTTTCTTTTTCTCTTTGCTCTTCCATTTTCCCTACCCATCTCCATCTCTCTATTTGGGACATGGCCTATTTGGAGTTTTGTTTTTGAAATTTAGACTCTTTTTAAAAACATTATTTTTTTACCCCACAATTTTGAAAACAATGTAAAATTACTATAATGCCCTTCAACATTTCAAAAGACACAAACCCTCTCCCAAAACCCCACCCGTTTTTAATGTTAATTTTTTTTCCTTAGAACATCATTTTCGGTGTTTTCTGAACAATTTGGAGCCTAAAAGCTAATTTTTTATATAAAAATCAGACCATTTTTTTTTTCTGGAAATCGGTCTTTACTCGATCGGGTTTCATATGAGGCTAACCGAGTATATGATCGGGCGGGGCTAATGGTGTCCGATCGGGTGGAACCCGGAAACGTTATATACTATTTTTTGGCCCGGTCTTCAACTCGCCTGGGTATGGGACCGAGCCAAAAAAACAGTATGTTCAACGTACACTAATTTCCGACCGGGCCCATGCAAGTATGCACCAATTCCCTGGCGGGCGCATGCAAAATATTTTCAAAGTACACTAATTCCTAGGCGGGCCCATGCAAGTAGGCGCCAATTTTCGGGCGAGCTCATGCAAAATATGTTCAAACTACACTGATTTCCGACCGGGCCCATGCAAGTATGCACCAATTCTCGATCGGGCGCATGCAAAATATGTTCAAAGTACACTAATTCCCGGTCGGGCCCATGCAAGTAGGCGCCAATTCTCGGCGGGCTCGTGCAAAATATGTTCAAAATATACTAATTCCCGGTCGGGCACATGCAAAATATGTTCAAAGTACACTAATTTTCGATTAGGTCCATGCAAGTAGGCGCTAATTCTCGACTGGACTCATGTAAAATATGTTCAATCAATTTCTTTCGTACCTGACGAAGACCCGGTGAAGCTCGATCGGGTAATTTCAATCAATTTCCTTCATCCTGTTGAAGTCCGGCCAGGTATCTTAAACTATTTTGTACTTAGTGAAACCTGACAGGGGATCTTCAAAAAAACTTCCTATATTTTTTTTATGTTTTTTTTATAACTATATATATATATAAAAGAAACAATAAATCATATAAACATAAATACAAGCAAATTAATTCTAACATGGAAAATTAATTTTGGTGGATAATTTTTTTGAATGAAAATGTGAATAATTTTTCATCAATTAATTTTGGATGAATTAATTTTTTGTAAATAAACGTTTGTGGTGGAGAAATTTGGGTGAATTAAATTGATAGGTTGGTTATTGAAATTAGAACTCAGCATTTAATTAGGGACATCAGAAATTTTTCATCATCAAGGGTAAAAAAAAAAAAAAAAAAAAAAAAAAAAAATTGTTGTTTTTCAAAAATAGGTTAAAAATATAAAATAAAACTCCAAAAAAAATACTTTTGTCAATTTCCTCTCTATCTGCTCCCCCTTCTCCTTCTCTTTCCCCTTCTCAAAACCTTAATTCCTTGGAGTTGGGGCTTCAAGGTGAACCACCTTAAAGATACGAAAATATGGAGGTTGCTCCATAAAACACATTCTAGAGAGATAGAGATTGAGAGAAAAGCTATCTTCACATTGTAGGTCTCTTCGAGTTTCAGGTCCATTTGAGTCGGTTATTTCATACCTCTATCGACTGCTATTGACACGGGAGATCCATTTTTCGTGAAGGAGAAATGGCAATCGATGAGGTTGTCGGCCACCCGCAAGCTTATGCGAAGCCCTGAGCGATTGACGAGTTGGATTGTACACTCATGGTCCTCCTGTCACTTTCACGCCTTATAATCGGAAGAAATAAGAGGTACACACAAATCTTTTTCGTTTTCTTTGTTTAATTTGACAAAAAATTGAGGAAGAATCGTTTTCTGTGTTCTGCCATTGATGTTAGGCTTAAGCGAACTTGAATAGAGTCATTGACACCTCTGGTTAGACTTGAAAAGTCACTTATGGCGAGTGATTATTTCCAAGATCTGTATGAATTAGCTGTTGTTGCAAGCCACAAAAACCACATTTTTATGATGGAGTCCAATGTTATTTGTAAGGTTAGAAAATTTATGGTGTTTTTCTTTTGTGTTCCTGTTCTTCCCTTTCTGGGATGTTATTTGGGTTTCTTGTAGATGTTTTTTATCTCATATGTACCAAGGTTTCTTAATTGTTGTTTCCTTTTTTTACTTGATTCTCCACTGGTTTTTCCTTTAGATCTGAGGTTGAATTCATGTTGTTTTTGGCTGAAATTTGTGATACTTGAAAAACTGGAGGAACATATTGAGAGGGTTATATGGTTTGTTGTGAATAATATTTGAAAACCTTGTAGTTCCTGCATATTTCTTTCCTTCTAATTGTTTACATGATTTTCTATTTGACCTTATCTATATCATTTGTGTTTAATCTTTTTAAGTGTTTTTTGATGACTTAAGCAGCCAATTTTTTTCTATGATTAAAGTCCAAAAGAAATCTCCAATTTATCCAGTTTATTTAATTTATATTATCAAGTAGTATAGGGTGTTCAAAGTTCAAATTATCTCACTGGGGAGAATCTTTTTGCAGTTCGTGGATTTGGATATGGTTTTGAACTATAAAACTGACAACTCACAACCCTTTTGGTTCCTTTCTTTCTCAATCCCTTCTTCTTCTAGATCTGTCACATTGTTCATTCCAGCTGATTTCAAGCTTCATATTGCAATGAGGGAATACAGAGTACTCTGTTCTCTCATAATCTTGGTTCTTTTTGCTGTTAATGAAGTTAATGTTGATTAATCATATAGGTTTTTTACATGAAAAGTCACTTATGGTTATATCTATCCACTTGAAGCCAAGCAATAGGTGCTCTGTTTCTTTTCGTTTTTATGTATATATTTAGAAAGTGCTTGATTTGTAAAGTTAAAAGTTAACATTTTTATCTTCTTTTCTCAAACCATTGTTGTTGATTGAATATGCCATCTTGAAAATGATGAGTTTAAAGCTTATTAGTTGTTGTGGTGAACATTTGGCAGGGAATCTTGATTAATGGGCAGATCCCAGGACCTCAGATTGATGTTGTTACTAATGATAACTTGATTATCAATGTGTACAACTATCTCAAGGTTTAAGTCATAACTAATTTGTATGCCCCTCTTGGACCTTATTGCTTCCTTATATTAGTTTTCTGTGTGATTAAAATATTATTTTCCACTAGCATGCCTCTTATGGTAGACCTCAGTCTCCACATGCTAGATGTTTAGATCTCTTATTTATTTATCATTCAACAAAAAGTTACCCCATAGCCATATTAAATGGCTAAAATAAGGCAATTTGAATTCTTATTAGTTTTTGCAGTTTAATACTTTGCAATTTTTTTTGGATAACTCTCTTAACTGTCCACACTTTTTTTGGATGAAATATTGATATTGGTAATAGTCGTTTAAGTTGTTTATGAGTAAAGTTTGTTAGCTAGTTTCAATAGTTTTTCTTTTGTATTTGTTCAGTAAGAAAAGTTGCGAGGTGTAGTTGCCTTAATTTTTGCAAATAAACTGGTTATTCCACATTAGGTATTACTTGTAAGGGAATCGAGAGAGGGTTCTTGTTGCTTAGCTTCAACAATGTTTAACAGCTTTTTGGTAAACCTAAACAAGAAGTCAATGCTTTGGCTACGTTGGAGAAGTTAAGCGAGGTACGTCTTCACTTTGTGATTTTGTTCCTTTATATATGTATTCTTTTGATGGATACAATATTTTCCTTTTGTGGCTTGTTCTGAACCCTAGCTCTATTTCACCTTCCACCTGAAATACCTATTTTATTCTTTTATATATGTATCTTTTCTCTGATTCCCATACCGTCGTTTCCCCATTTCTGCTCAATCGATCTCTAACTCTTGACTTGATTGTTTCTTCAATCCACAATTAACCCAATTTCATATCCCACGAAAGAAGATAACCTAGTTTTTTGTCTTTTGTTTTTTATTTTCTTTCACTGATAGAAATGTGGTGGATGATGGGTGAAGGTGGAGGCCATTATTGTTCCACGAAGTCCAATGATATCTGTGGCGAAGTTTGTGATCGGGTACTTACTATTTTTGCCCTTTGATCTGTTTGTTTGTTCTTTATTTTCTGTTTCCATCGTTGAGGAATTTTTTTGTGATCCGTGTTTCATTTTTGTTCATGATCAAGGAATCTAGGCTCTGACTGTTTCTTTGGTGCTTGATTGAGTCTTTTATTGTTAGGGCTTTGTTATTGTTTGTTTATTTGATGGTTTTTGGGGAAATTTCTTATCAAACGTAAAGGCCATAGCTCTGCAACTTACTGTTGCTTTGCTGTTGTGTTGGGTGTTTTATTTAGCCTGGAGATCCGATTGTGGGAAGTTTGAATGTCTTATCTAATGGGGCATTTCTACACAACACTTAACAGGAACTTCTCGAGAATAAAATCTGCCCTTTGTCAAAATTTATTTGTTGATGTAATTTTTTAAACTCTCTTTTTACTATCATAAATTTGAGCATCAAACATAGAGGCTGCCCTTTAGCTGATACATTTGAGATTGTTTCTCATCTTCAAACATTTGAATTCTTGTGATTCTCAGAAATGTTTTCTTTTTTATGGAGAATGCGACTTACTTAATTAAGGAAGATTTTGAAGTTGTCCTTATACTCAAACTTGGAAGGTCTCTCCCCTTATCAGATTTTTCTAACTATTGGATACTCGATATTGGGCGTCTCAAGGTGTTGAATGCAAAGCTCGTCTTCTGGGATTTGGGAGGTCAGGTATGAATATGCAATGAGCAAAGTCTTGTTATATGAAATCTTTAAATGCAATGCATGCATGTTATGGTTTGACCTATTGTAAACCCCATATCTTGTAGTGATATATAAGTTGCCAGATTCTTTTGGTGCTAGCTTTCTTGATGCAAAATACATTATGTAAAATCTGAAAGTTTTTACTTGAGTTCAGCAGTATTTCTCTCTTTCATCTTTGTGAGGGTTTGAGGGTGGGGATTAAAAAAAAAAGGGGATTTCAATATGTTATTTATCTTAGTTCTTTTTTCTCTTGTGACATTATCACAGCCTGGCCTTCATTCTATTTGGGAAAAGTATTATGAAGAGGCACATGTCGTGATCTATGTAATTGATGCTGCTTGTCCTTCAAAATTTGAAGATTCCAAATTTGCACTGGGCAGATAATAGAGGATGGCCATACCTTAAAGGCATTGACAAGATTCAGTTGTGCAATTATTTTAATTTAATTGTACTGTTCTTTTTTTTTTTTTTTGTTGGATGTATCTATATGGACCCTTCAAAATAGACAATCAATTCTTTAGATTTTTAAGACTTTAGAACTTTATGTATATATTGATTGATATAACTTATTGATGTTAGTTAAACAATTTGTCACTTTTTTTGTAATGAATTAGTTAAACAATTTGTCACTTTCTTTGTAATGAATTAGTTAATTTTTGTGTTTGTTTAAAGTTGAGTTGTATATATAATAGCAATTAAGATTTTATTTTGTGCATGTACTAATAAAAGAAAAATAATATTGATTTGCACGTGTGTGAGAAAAAAAGTATGCATTTTTACTATTTCAATAACAAAACTATGATAGACATTTAATAATGGATAGTTATCGATAAAAAGTAAGTGAAAATTGACATTAAAGATGATGTTCAATGTTGGTTGAAAATTAATAGTGAAAATAGTATTCATTGCCGATTGAAAACTGACATTGAAGATAATTGACATTGAAACCTTGGTCATCTATAATGTCGGTTTTAAATCGACGTTAAAGATCTTTTATAATATGGTTTTTAATTGACATTGTACTCCTATAGTGTCGGTTTTAAACCGACATTAAAGTCTAGTTTGGTAGCAGTGTTTATTTCAAATCATTATTTTGATATTCTTTTGTTCCACTCATTCTTTTGTGTACAAATATTTTTATTAGACATACAATTTTCCCCCCTTAGTATAATATTAACTATCATGCAAGACAACTCTCTAACCGATGGAGTATTTCGAGATGACAACCAAATTGAGTCAAATTAATTCCTTGTTCAGTTAACGTTTTTAAATTCAAGTGACTATGTACTCAAATATGCAAGACTCAAAGAGGGATTAAAAAATAACTCAACTTGAAAATATGCTATCCTATTTCCGTGGTAGATCATCTAACAAGCAAATCAGAATAATTCATAGACAATCATAATCAATACATACTTATCGAATATCTTTTATGATAGCACATCATCATATTTTTTCTCAATATATATAGGGATATTCTCATCAATTTAATTTCAAAATAGCCCGTTTTGATTCAAATACTCGATTCCTACAACTTAGATATAAAAGTGCATTAACAAACACAAACTAACAACAAAACTAACGAAATTCCAAGTCTAAAAACGCTTTTTTTTTAGTGTGTTTCAGGAGGTTTCCAAATTTTAAAAGTTTTTTATATTAAATAATTAAATACAATTAAATGATAATTAATCTCTTTATAATATTTTGCAGAAAACTAATAGTTTAATGATATGATAAAAGAAAATGTGGGTTATATATTAATTATTTATTGTATATGTATGAGTAAAAAGGTTACTTTTAACCAAAAAATGTATTTATGACATTTGAATGTCATTTGCAGGGAGGAATGAGAAATTGAGAAACGGTGAGGCGAATGTGGGTGAAAGGAAGTGAATTTAATTTAATATATTATTTATTAATTATTTAGGAGTTAATTGTGAGTGATATGCTTTATAAATTTTGAAATTGAGAGAAGATAAAATAGTCTAAATATATATATATAATATATATATATAATATATATATATATATATAGTTGAAAAAATCCATTGAAGAGCCACCGAATTGAGTGACTTTTTTATACCCAAAAAAGAACTGCAAATAGGATCTACCAACATTATAATGAAATTTAGGAGCACATGGTTTACTAGACATTATATTTTTTTAAAAAAGAGATAAATTTAATGTTGGACAAACGGAAGGCACAATTCATGGAATAATATTGGGTTTTAAATTGATGACATGTGGTAGGAAGGAAGAATGTTGTTTTTGTTTAAGAAGGTTGTTCAATAATTAATTATGCTCAATGTAATCCATGGAGTTAAATGATGATTAGCCTCTTAATTTATTAATTAATTTTTCCTTTTGGTCACGGATTTCATTGCCTAATGCCAAAAAGTCAATTACAAACATACCGACCAAAATGCCAAAAAGAAATATCCACAAAGCAGGTGGAACTTTCTTGCCTAATGCGGTCCTAAGAATCGCCCAAATTTAAATTTAGAACCAACCGACATCTATTTTCTTAACACAAATTTGTATATCATTACAACATTTGTTAAGAGTTAGACCAAGGTAATGTTCCAGCCTAGGAATAGGTCCCAAATTTAAAAGGAATTTTGAGCCTGCACATCCGAAAAGGAAAAGTCAAGCAAATAACTGAGCTAAGTTCGTCATAGACATTCTGCAACTTCGAATGTCACCACCTATTCTCATGCTACTTATATTGCACATATTCCAAACGAGATTCAGAAAACAAGATCTTATAAATAGCCCCAGGCTAACTGCCTCAAGGGCTAAGCAATTCTTTCTCTACTTAATCGAGCTAAATACTTCATGTACTAACTTAGGCTTCAAAGTGTACTTGACTCAGCACCACATCAATTAGAGACGTGTCCAGATCAGAGTGCTCTAGGGCCTATTCGAGTTTCCCGTACCAATAACATTATTCTTTTGCTTTTTTACAATATGTGAGGTGGGAGAATCTAACTTCTAATATCTAGATTGACAGTATAAACTTTACACCAGTTGAGGTATGTTCATATTGGCATTGATGACATTATTGTTTGTTATAAGTATTAGGCAAAAACATAAGCCTAAAAGTTTAATTTGGTAGGTTATAACTAATGTGAGCCTAATTCAATAATAATTAATATACATTTATTCTTAAGTTGAGGTTTGAAATGATCAGGTTCAAAAAATTATAGATTCAAATTTCCGAACATAAATTTGTTGTAATAAGAAAATGTAAATACAATATATTTAATTTTAGAATACAATATATTTAATTTTAGTGACAAAATTAAATGTAATTGAGGTTGATAGAATTCAATTATTAAGAATCTTTAGAACTAACATGTGTAATTCTTTGGAATTTATTGGCTAAATGTACCAACCAATTCCTAGGTGATTTTCAATTTGGTCATTAATCTTTTAAAAATCTCAAATTATTAACATACTTGGACCCTTAAAAATGTCACACGATTGTTACTTATCAATAAAATTCAATCCTTTATAAATAAAATCAATTTATTTCAAGTTGCATATCTAAGAAGTAAGAAGTGATATTTTCATATGTCTAAATATGTTAATAACATAATAATTTAATGCACATTAACTTTCTAGTTACATATATTAACATATTTTGATTGATAAACTTAAATGAGAATTTTTAATATTATATAAATAGAATTTATAATTTTAAAAGATTAAAATTGAATTCTAATTTAAACCATGGTTTAAAATATGTTTGATATTTTACCTATAAATCATAAAACGGATTATATTTGAAACTATATTATTAAATTATAAAATTAATTGTAGTTATCCACTAAATATTAATTGACAATAAATTATTTTTAATATATTTATAAACATATTTTATGTTTAAAAAAACTTATATAATTAGTATATAGTTTATAATATAATCACATAATACATATTTCAATTTTGTTTAAAAATGAATTGAGATATATTTACTAATTATTTCTTCAATCATATTTCTTTAATTTTTTTCATACTTTGATTAAAAATTAGATTAACTCATCATTCATGCCCACAATTTTCATTATAGGATTTTTAAAAATAGAAAAATAAAGGAAATTATTTATATAGAATAGTAAAATTTAATCATCTTCCATCTTCTCCATCAATTACTAATAGACGTTAAGGGGAAGATGTAATGTTTATCAATGATAAAAACTGATAGAAGTCTATTAGTATTTATCAATGATAGAAACTAATAGAAATTTATTAGTGTTTATCAATGATAAAAACTGATAGAAGTTTATCATTGATACAAGTCTATCACTGATAGATACCGATAGAAATCTATAGTGTTTATCAGTGTTTTTTTTCTATTTCTGTAAATACTTTGACATTTTTTTCTATTTTTAAAAATTCTCCTTTCACTAATTTCCATTATGTGTGCATATGTGTGTTTTTTGGTTGAAATCGCTCTTGGCCATAATTAACTAGTTCAATTTTTTTTTGAAAAATACCTTTTTAGTCCGTTTTAAGAAATATGTACATTTGATCTCTATGGTTTCGATTTGACTATTGTATTCCCTTAATTTTGAACCATAGGTTTAAAAGGTTCTTTTTTTTTTAATTAAACATTTTTTTTGTTATTTTAAATAAAATAATAATTAAAAAAAAAAAATGTTTTTGTCACTCCTTTCCCTTACCAAACCCCCACCCCTGCCTTGCTTCATCTCCCTTCCTCTTCTCGCAAGTAATCGGAGGCTTGGTTTATAAGGCAATTTTTCTTTAATTACTATTTTAATTATTGTTATTCTATTTAAAATAATAAAAAAGTCTAATTAATGAAAAGAGAAACCTTTTAAATTCGTTATTCAAAATTAAGGGACTAAAATGATAGTCAAATAGAAACTATAAGGCCTAAATACATATATTCCTTAAAATTAATGGACTAAAAGTAGAAAGATCTCATTTGAGTCATCGAAGTTTTGATAGTATAAATCTATACTACTTGAATTAGGATAAGATTTTCCTTACATAAAAGAGACAAATAAGGAAATCAAGAGATAATTTAAAAAGATTATAGAAATTAATATTCAATTAATTATTAAGGCGTGACTATGAATAATCTAATACAAATAAATACACCAATTAAAGGACAACCTTAATTAATGATAGGCACCACAAATCGCTAATCCCAAAACTATGATAGTTAATGAAATATTTTGACTTAAAAGAAAAAAATGCTTTTGAAAAAATTTGTTTTTTATTTAAATATTTTTTATAACACTTAAAAAATTATTTTGAATGAATTTAATTTCTTCTAAAATGATTTATTTTTAAAATTAAAAAACCAAACACATCCCAATATCTATCCGAACACGTTATTTGGACTAATTCACATTAAAAATACAATGGATAATGGTGGACCCCAGTGTTCTTCCCTGCCAGAAAATATTTGCTAAATTCTTAATCATGCCATGTGAAACCAGGCCTCCTAAAATATGTCTTATTGTCATTAATTCCCTTAATCTAACATCTTGCTTTAAAATCAAGTTTCAAATATATATTAACATAATTCAATTCAGTTTTTAATTTTCTTCACAACCGTTTTTCATTTTGTTTTTATTCAATTGCTTTTCTTAATACCTTAGTTTAATTTGAAGATTGATAACATATTAGAAGTGAGATGGCTGTAGATGAGCTAAAAAAACTAAACGAAACTTGCCTTTCTTATTATCGTAGATTGTGCTAGTTTTGAAGTGGATTGCACTTAATTCAATGTTTCCTTTTTTTATAAACATCATTTTTTAAAAAGAAAATTAAAAAAAAAAACTGTTATATGATAATTTTTTATTTGATTGCTATTTGGGTTGTATCTAACTATTAAATAATTGATTTTTCCTTCTTATGATAAATTTAATATTATATCAATACTCTAATATTCTTTGAACTTGTAGACTTGAAAATTTGTTGAAGACTTAACAAAAATAAAATTCAATATTAATGGGAAAGAATGACTTTACAGGTTCAAATTATCAGAACCTGATCATGTTTCAATACCATGATATGAAAGTTGTGGCGACAACTTTATTGGGACTACAAATCGTTGTGGCAACAACTTTGTACGAACTTCATTTCGTTGTGGCGTGCACATCGTGATCATTATGCACAAGGAGATATAGTAGATGAGTCAGATATATTAGATGACTATTTGCTCTAGTATTATTGGAAAATACTTTTGTTCAAGATGTGCAACAAATATTCAGTACAACACAACTTACCTTAATTAGGTTCAATGTGTAACCAATATGTAGCAAATGTAGCAGATGTCATTCAACTAATAAAAAGACTTAATATTGTTGATAGTGATAGAAGATATGATCGCCGTAAATGCCAAGGACAACAAGCCAAAGATATTCTAGAGCAACATGTTTATCGAGAACCATCTCACATGATTAATGATCTGATTCCAACTTTGCCTGAGTACTCACTGGGAGTTCAAATAGACATCGAACCAAATTTTGGTAATCAACTAGAGTATTATGCGCATAATGAAATTATCACATGTTGTAACCTAACAAGATATTGATGATGTAATTCATCATCAACAACAATTTGAAATGCTTATACTTCATCATAGACAATGTGAGAGAATACGACCATACATTAGTTTCTATTGAAATGTAATGATGTATTTAACTTTGTATGTACTTTTATTTAAATATTATTTTTTTTATTCATTTTTCATATTTTGCCTCTCCAATTTAATTATTAAAAGAATTACATGTTTTATTATTTTATAAACAACATAAATTCAAAGTTAGAAATAGATAAATAAAAGAAAAAAAATGAAAAATCTCTCTTCTGAATTGAAAGACCTCTTGTGACTATTCTTTTCGACTATAAATGATGGAATCGTCCATTTCTATATATAAAATATGGTAAATTTGATTTTTTTTTTTTTTAGAATTAAAATGCCACAATATTTTTTATACAAGAGTGACGGAAAAAACAAAATAGTTTTGACACATCCACATAGTGTAGCAACTTTTTTTCACATGGATAAGCTCACACTAATCCATCAATTTTGGATCTCATTTGAAATTTTCCTTCATATACGATTAACTTCTTATAAGGGGCCTTTTTTAACGAATATATTTCTATGAAAAATTAAACATCTTGTCAAAGTGTTTGCTAATTATTTTCCAAAAAAAAAAAAAAAACTATCTAGACCATATTAAAGAGTCAATCATCATAGAATTAGGATTCATTTCTGGGGAAAAATTCCCCACTACTGCCTTCTGTAGGAGCCTGGGTCGATCTCCATCTGGACCGAGGAAACTTTTCCACGCCTTCGTTGCCTTTTGCAAAAAAGTTCAACCAAGAAATATATTTAAGCAACTTAAAAAAAAAAAAAAAAAAAAGCAAACTCGTGTACACGATACACGATTTAGGTCCTACTTGTGTACTATATACACAGGTTTTGTACAATTGGACTAAGCTGGAATTCCACATGAGAATGTTAAATTTTTCATTACTTTTGGCTTCAACCTTAAATCAAAATTTTTCGTTTTTTAAATACATTATTAAAATTATTTTGTTCACCACTACTCTACATTTGTCATTTGAGTACTAATTATTGATATCAAACTATTCTTTTCAACCTAAGGCTAACAATTTAACTCTACAAAAGTTTTCATATATGAATTCGCGAGTTATTTACCATTTCGTACTTATCTTTGTCCTTTCTATTGCCAATTTTCAACATATTAACCCAACAAAATGGTCCCATATATGTCCAAGATAGTAACACTGGATCTCATTAATATTACATATATTCTTGCTTGACCAATTAAATCTTGATCACTAGCTGTTAACTTATCCTATTAAGAGGGTAAATAATATGATAGAATATGTGCAGTTTAATTTGTCTAAACATAAAGGCTGATTAATCTGTCCTGATTAAGATTAACTAGCTAGCTTGATCCATATTTAAGTAAGAAATCAATGTAAATTAAATTGAATCACATCATGATTAATAGTGAAGTAAGGTGATGGATCACCAAACTTGAATTGCAAATCAATTTTTAAGAGGCAAGTGAGAGAATAACAAAAGGCTTATCCAATAAAGTTTGGTAATTAACTGTTATTTAATAATGGTCTTAAAAGTGCCAACCATATTAACGATTTGTGACACTTGGATATGACAGTGGGGAACCAGGATCAATGTTTTAAAATTAAATTTAAAACATACAACTACTCTCTTAACCTAACTCCTTTCACTTTGATTTGTTTATACATTGGACCTTAATTTTCAAACAAAATTCAATCTTGGGTTCAATCACTCAAGATTCTTTGGATTTATTTTCAAACTAAAAAAGGGTTAAGGAAAAAAGGTTAGAGTTTTGAAATAAATTATGCTCTTTTGGGAGTTTTGCCGACATATCTACTATATGCTAAATTTTACACCGACACACTTATGTGTGCATTATTTGAGACAGGTTTGATAGCATCATGTGTGTGAACATTTTTAACTTTTTAGGCTCCGAATTTGGACTAGGATTTAAAAATTTTATCCAATAGTTTACATGGAGGGAGAAACCATGTGTAATGACAACAAAATAGTCATGTTAGAAAATAACAAGATAGGAAACGAGAAACCGTACGGAAGATACATTGATCGTCCCAATTTCGAGATTACATGTCCAATACTTTTTTGCAAAAACAAGTTTAACCATAATAGATGATGATCAGTAGGTGTGATTGTTGAGCATGAATGGAGCAGGCAACATGAATGTTACAGAGCGTGGAGAATTGAGCAAATCTAAACTAGGCGGGAACTTGAAATCTTCAAGAAACAGGCAGAGGGAGGTTAGAGGCAAGAGTTGAGTACTTGTCGACGATGGCGGCAGCAGGAGTATGGTTAAAGTAAAATTATGAGCTTTGATACATGTTGTATTTTGAATAGAATAATTAAATATAAATTATAACAAAGAGTATAAATCTAAATATGCGCAAAGAATATATAACATCAAAGAAAGAAAAGTCTAACAAACAAAGTTCAATAAACTGGCTAAATTTCAGCTATTAATAATAATGACATTCAAACTTACACAGCTAATGAGTACTCTTCAAGAAATTCAGCGACAGCTACTTGGCTTTAAAATACAACACCAATTGCTTGGGTTACAACAAAAGAATAAAACCTTCAATCAAACACTACAAGAATTTTGGACCTTAATATCGGTTAGAAAAAGTGAAATCGGATGTATAATGTTGGTTTTTATAGAAAATAACAATTTTTTAAGTGGTTTTTTATTGGATTGATGGAAATTTAAAGGCCCAATCGCATTATCGTAATTATTGAGCAGTGACATTTTTGCAATTATCTCTTCTTCTTCAAAAATAGGGCAGTATTTTTGTGTAACTTTTTTTGGAGAGCAGAGCAGCCGCAAGGGAAAAGATAGCCGCCTGGGGGTTTCTTCTAGTGAGTCGTAGCCGCTGAAGCCCACGAGCTGCCTGAAGCAAAACGTTTGCCGTTGTCCGTGGGTGACGGGGTCTGACGTAGGCGAGCGTCTGCAGCGGTGGCGTGGGTGTCCGGCGAGATTGATTTCCGTCTGGCAAGCGAGGTCGATGGCAAGATTGATTTGCGTGAAGGAGCAGCGGCCGATCGAGCTTGGTCTGAGCAGTGGGGTGGACTTGAATCCGGCGGTTCGACGATTCGAGTCCGAAAGCGGTTGTCGGCAATGAGAGAGAGGCGCGGGTCTGCGCGTGGTTCGCCGGTCAGAGACGGGTAGCACACTGTTTTGGGTTGTTTTTGCAGCGGGTTGTTCTCAATTTTCAGAGCCAACATTGTGTGCGGATCTCTCGGTATCAGTGGATACAAAAATTACATATTGGTGATTTCGTTGATTATCTGTAATTTGTAAAATTCCTTTATTGCTCATTAATAAATTAATTCAAGCTGGTTCTCAAAGTGGATGTAGACCAAACTGGTCGAACTACTATATATCTTGGTATTCTTTACTGCTTTCGATTTATTTCTGCTGATTGTTTGCATTCTGTTTGGCCATTTAAGTTAGGTTCAGAAACTCTCAAGTGGTATTAGAGCTTCGGTTGATCCAAAGAGGTTGTGTGGTAGTGTGTGCTGGCATATTCTTTGTTCAGGATTTTTTTTTGTTGGAATTAATTTTGATAGATGGCTTCAATGTCTACACAGTTCGAAATTGTTAAATTTGATGAGAAAGGTGACTTCGGGTTATGGAGGAAAAAGATTAGGGCTATTCTGGTACAACAAAAGGTAGCCAAAATCTTAGACGAAGATAACCTTCCACCAACAATTACAGAAGCTGAAAAAATGGATATGGATGAGATGACCTATTCAACAATAATTTTGTATCTGTCAGATGAAGTGCTTAGGCTAGTAGATGAGCCCATTACTACAGCGCAGTTGTGGAAGAAACTGAAAAGTCTTTATTTGACTAAGTCCTTGCCAAATAAATTATATCTAAAGGAGAAATTCTTTGGATATAAGATGGACTCAAGTAAAGGCTTAGAAGATACCTAGATGAATTCCAGAAGATTATAGTTGATCTCAATAACATCGGTGAGAAGATGTCGGATGAAAATCAAGCAGTTATTCTTCTGAATTCTTTGCCAAAATCGTATCGAGAAGTTAAGGCATCTATTAAATATGGACGGGATTCATTGTCCATGGATATAGTGTTGGATGCCTTGAGAACGAGAAATCTCAAGATTAAAAAGGAACACAAAGATGGAGAGTTACTCATGGCCAGAGGCAGAAATGAAAAAAAGAACGGAAAAGGAAAAGAGTCGAGATCCAGGTCGAAATCAAAAGGGAAAAGCAAAAAGTGTTTCCTATGTCATAAAGAAGGACACTTTAGAAAGAATTGCCCTTTGAATAAGAGCAAGGAAGCATCAAGTAGCAAGCATGCAGGGGATTCTAATGCAGCAAATATTACTGATGGGTATGATTCAACAGAGGTTTTGATGGTATCTAGCAGGGACATTCAGAATGCTTGGATCATGGATTCAGGGTGCACGTTTCACATGACTCCTAATCGGGATTTCTTGAATGACTTTCAAGAAAATTATGGGGGATCAGTTCTGCTTGGTGATAATGGTTCTTGTGATGTAAAAGAAATTGGGTCAGTTCGAATTGCAACACATGATGGTATGATCAGAATTCTTACAAATGTAAAGTATGTTCCAGAACTCAAACGAAATCTAATTTCTCTGGGCGAATTAGATAGAGCAGGTTATTCTTATAAATCTGAGAATGAAGTTCTGAAGGTTATCAAGGGTTCTTTGGTTAAGCTGAAGGGGACCTTGAGGAATGGTCTTTATGTGTTAGAAGGTACTGTAGTTTCAGGTAGTGCTGCTATTACAACTGGGAAAGAAACAGATAAATCTATGTTATGGCATAACAGATTGGCTCATGTGAGTGAAAGAGGTCTGCAAGCTCTTTCACAACAAGGTTTGTTTGGAGGAGTTAAAGACATTGAACTCCCATTTTGTGAATATTGCATAATGGGAAAGTCTACCAGAGTGAAGTTTAGGAAAGGCAAGCATTCTACTAAAGGAATTTTAGATTATATTTATTCAGATTTGTGGGGTCCTACAAAGGCACCTTCTATGGGAGGTTTGAGATACTTTATGTTAATCATTAATGATTTTTCAAGAAAGGTGTGGATGTATCCACTAAAACAGAAGGATGAAGCTTTTGAGAAATTTCTTGAATGGAAAAAGCAAGTTGAGAACTAGACAAGCAGGAAGGTAAAATATCTGAGGACAAACAATAGTTTAGAATTTGTGAATCACAAATTTGATAAATTTTTCAAATCTGAGGGAATTACGAGGCATTTCACTATTACGAACACTCCACGGCAGAATGGTTTAGTTGAGAGATTCAACAGAACAATTATGGAGCATACAAGATGTCTTTTGCCAAATGCTTCATTACCCTTGAAATTTTGGGGGGAAGCTGCCCAAACAGTTTGTTATCTTATTAATAGGAGTCCGTCTTCCGCTTTAAGCCTAAAGACTCCTTAGGAGATATGGACAGGAAAAGCTCCAAGCTTGGATCATCTCAAAGTGTTTGGATGTTTAGCTTATGCTCATGTTAAGGAAGGGAAGTTGAACAAGAGGGCAATGAAATGTATGTTTATTGGCTACCCTCAGGGTGTTAAAGGATATAAACTTTGGTGCTTGGAAGAGGGCAGAAATAAATGCATTATCAGCAGAGATGTGACCTTTAATGAAACAGAGATGCCATTTCGTGTCAAAAAGTAGCAGAAACAACAGACAGTTGATCGGGTTGAGGTAGAGGTTAGAATTGATTCTAAAGCACAACTATCAGTTAGTTCAGGTGATTCTAGTGATCAGTCATCCAGTTCTGATAGTAGACAGACTTAACTGCAGAGAACTTTGATTGATGAGGGAGCTTTTGGTGAAGAAAGCTCAAGTGGCAGTGACCTACAGAACTATCAGCTTACACGTGACAGGTCTCAGCGGGTGAGGCAAGCTCCTACGAGGTATAGTTATACTGATTTAGTTGCTTATGCTCTTACTTGTGCAATTGACAGTATTGAAGTAGAGCCTCTTACTTTTAAGGAGTCTATTGTGTCTGATTCGAAGGAATAGTGGAAGGATGCTATGGAAGCAGAATATTCCAGAAGAATCAGACATGGTCATTGGTTCCAGGTCATTGGTTCCAAGGCCTCCTAATCAGAAACTCATTCAGTCAAAATGGATATATAAAATCAAACCAAGTATAGGAGGTGACAGCAAGCTTGGGTATAAGGCTAGACTAGTAGCCAAGGGCTACACTCAAAAGGAGGAAGTTGACTTTCATGAGATTTTCTCTCCAGTGGTGGGGCATTCGTCCATTCGATTAATTTTATCTATTGTTGTTCACTTTGATATGTTTGTTGAACAGATGGACGTTACCACAACTTTCCCTCATGGTGAATTGAAGGAAGTGATCTACATGACTCAACCTAAGGGTTATGAGGTGAAAGGAAAGGAAGACATAGTTTGTCGTCTTCACAGGTCCATCTATGGACTGAAGCAATCGCCGAGACAATGGTATATCAGGTTTGACACCTTTATTCTGAAGCAAGAGTTTCACAGGAGCTCTTATGATGCCTGCGTGTACTGGAAACTATCTCAGAAAGATACATATACTTATCTACTTTTGTATGTAGATGATATGATTTTAGTGTCTAAGGATTATTCTGAAATCTGTGATCTCAAGAAACGATTGAGTAGTGAATTTGAGATGAAAGATTTAGATGAAATGAAAATGATCCTAGGCATGGATGTGAAAAGAAATAGGGAGAAAGGTTTGTTAACAATTTCGCAGGAGAGTTATGTGCATAAACTGCTTGAGAAGTATAATATGTCTGGTTGTAAGGCAGTTTCGACACCCTTAGCATCTCATTTTAGGCTTTCTTTATCTCAGTGTCCTATTACTGAACAAGAAAGGTTAGAGATGGCTAATATTCCCTATTGTATGTTGTTGTAAGTATTATATATTTGATGATTTGTACTAGGCCTGACTTAAGATATGCTATGAGTATGATAAGTAGGTTTATGTCAAATCCTGGGAAGGAGCATTGGAATGCAGTTAAATGGGTGCTTCGATATTTGAAAGGTAGTGCCAGTGTATCATTGTGTTTTAGCAGGGATTGTGAAAAATCAGCATTGTTGGAAGGCTTCACAGATGCAGATTATGCTGCAGACCTTGACAAAAGAAGGTCTCTATCAGGTCACATTTTTCGTTTGTTTGGTAATGTGGTTAGTTGGAAGGTTGTTCTACAGTCAGTTGTTGCCTTGTCTACTACTGAGTCAGAGTATATTTCAATGGGTGAAGCTGTGAAAGAGGCAGTGTGGTTGAAAGGATAGTTGGTGAGTTGTTGTCGCAGGAGTTCATTCCTATCGTCCGTTGTGATAGCCAGAGTGCTATTCATCTTGCGAAGAATCCATCTCATCACGAATGGTCTAAGCATATCGATGTCAAATTTCATTTTATCAGAGAAGTTGTGGCTCAGAAAGATGTTGAACTGGTCAAGGTTCATACAGTTGAGAATTTGTCAAATATGTTAACTAAGGTTCTTCCAGCCCATAGGTTCAAATACCTATTATATGGGCTAAATATTAAATCTGGATGATAGGAAGATTGGAGAATCAGCTTGGCACTTAAATATTCTTGTTATGAGGGAGATTTGTAGAAAATAACAAGTTTTTTAAGTGGTTTTTATTGGGTTAATGGAAATTTAAAGGCCCAATCGCATTATTGTAATTATTGAGCAGTGGCATTTTTGCAATTATCTCTTCTTCTTAAAAAATAGGGCAGTATTTTTGTGTAACTCTTTTTGGAGAGCAGAGCAGCCGCAAGGGAGAAGATAGCTGCTTGGGGGTTTCGTCTGGTGAGCTGCAGCCGCTGAAGTCCACGAGCCGCCTGAAGCAAAACATCCGCTGCTATTCGTGGGTGATGGGGTCTAACGTGGGCGAGCGTCTGCCGCGGTGGTGTGGGTGTCCGGCGAGATTGATTTCCGTCTAGCGAGCGAGGTCGACGGCCAGATTGATTTGCGTGAAAGAGCAGCGACCGGTCGAGCTTGGTCTGAGCAGTGGCGTGGACTTGAATCCGGCGGTTCGACGGTTTGCCGTAGTGGCTGAGTCTAGTAGCGGTTATCGACAGTGAGAGAAAGGCGCGGGTCTGCATGTGGTTCGCCAGTCAGAGGCGGGTAGCATACTATTTTAGGCTGTTTTTGCAGCGAGTTGTTCTCAGTTTTCAGAGGCAACATTGTGTGCGGATCTCTCGGTATCAGTGGATACAAAAATTATAGATTGGTGATTTCGTTGATTATCTATAATTTGTAAAATTCCTTTATTGCTCATTAATAAATTAATTCAAGTTGGTTCTCAAAGTGGATGTAGACCAAACTGGTCGAACCACTATATATCTTGGTATTCTTTACTGCTTTCGATTTATTTCTGCTGATTGTTTGCGTTCTGTTTGGCCATCTAAGTTAAGTTTAGAAACTCTCACAGTTTTAAATAAATAAAAAAAAATGGATCTTTAATGTAGGTTTTAAACCGACATTGAAGATGGGTAAACTGACAATAAAGGTCTAATTTATTTTTTTTCTTACTTTATTAAAAAATCCCTTTCATTTTTCAACACTCTCGCGTCTATCTCTCCTACCCAAACCCTTTCATTTCTCTCTTACCCAAACCCCATCTCTCCTTGGTTGTGCGAATCAGGATATCTGTCGTCCGTCTGTGGTTGTCCACTGTCCGTCCGTCAGTCTTCATCACATTTGGGTCTCTCCTTGGTCGTGGGTCTCTGTCAGTCTTGAGCAACGCAGATCTGTAGCCGTGGGTCTCTGCCGTTGCTATTCCTTGTGGTCGTGGGTCTCTGCCATTACCATTTCTATTCCTTGTGTTCGGTATTCAACCATAAATACATATAGAAATACATATCTTGTGTTCCAGATTTCATTTATGTTGCTATTCCTCTCGAAAATTCCGAAAGGCCACTTCTCCTTTACCCAAGTTAGATTCTGAACCTCCCATGGAATCAGAGATGGGTGACTTCTTTGTCGTTCGAAAGGGAGATATTATTGGAATATATGAAAGTTTTAGTGATTGTCAGGTGCAAATTGGATCTTCGGTATTCATTTCTTTAGATTTCAATAGTGATTTTTGCCAATATTATTGTCGTTAATGTGTTTGTTGTTCAGCTACTGGCTTATATTGATTGATTGTTTCTTGCTTTCTCTGCAAACTTATTGACTAGTCTGCTTTGGTGCTTTTAGTTTTCTTGTATCAAGTTACATTAGGCTTTTATATTGTTTATATTTAATTGTTTTTGAAGCATTAGGCTTTTAGTCTGCTTTGTTTTTGCCAATATTTTCTGTCTTGTTTATATAAGAAAATGCCAATATTTTTTGTCTTGTTTATATGAGAAAATACCAATATTTTCTATCTTGTTTATATAAGAAAATGGTAGGAGACAAATAATAAATGTACTCTTTAGAATTATTCAAGCATCCCATTAATTAATATTTTCACATATAGGTCATCCCAGTTTGGTCATTATTGAAGATTCAATCGACATTTTTCCGTTTCAGATTTAAATCAAGTCGACCAACATAAATTTGCAATGTTTCTCTCTCAATAAATATACTATTGTAAAGCAAAAATATACTCTCATGAATGAATCACATGCTCAGAAAAGACGTAGCCAAAACCAAGTCGATTAAAAAAAAAAATTAAACCTATAGCCATGTGACAATACCAAAAAGTTAATTCCAAATTAGATTGTCACACATTGTTTTTTTTTTGTTGGCTCAAGGCAATGTAGTGTAGTGTTGACTAATGATATGTGACTTGTTTATGTTCGTGTTTGTGATAGGAATCTTTTATTTAAATAGTGTAGTTGGTAAAAATATTTAGGATAATATAGTTGGTTTGAAAGTATTTAGAAAAATATAGTTGTCAGTGGTTAAACCGAGATGTCGAGTTTTAAACTCTTGACATATTAAAAATATATTAAAAAAAATATGTGGTCGAACTTCGAAACCAGCGCCCTCATATTGCCCCCCGATTGATCATAATACTTGTTATATATATATATACTTATTCACCAATTGAAACCAAAATTGACCTTTGGTAGACTGGTCACTATGTTTTGGAAAGTGTGTGCCCTCTAAGACAAGCGTTTGAATCACACTTGATGCGTCTTAGTATCTCTTTTCTTTTCTTTTTTTCCTTCCATTTTTCCTTAATCTTTTTATTCAACCTTCTATATCTCTTCAATGTTTTTCTACGCTTTCATTTCTATTTCATAAATAAATATTTCATTTATTTATTACAATTTTAAAAAATTCATCCTAAATCTAATTTTTCTCACATATAAATACACATACAAATAAAAAAAGTAGGAAATGTCGAAAATAGTTGTGTTGCCCTAGGGGTATATTTGTAATTTTAACATTGACCTAGGGTTCCCTCTTGTCTATTTATGTGAGCAGTCTCCTTGTATTTTGTGTATCAATTGAATAATAAAAAATAAGTCTCTATCGTGGTTTTTTCTCCCTGGTTCTAGGGTTTTCCACGTAAACCTTTTGTGTTCTTCTTCTTGTTCATCTATTATTTTCATCATGGTATCAGAGCAAGGCGACGAAACCTTAGCCTCAATGATGAGTCCCCTTCAACAACCAACCCCGAGATGACTGCCACTATTCAGGTGACTGTCCAACAATACTTGGAGACTACCTTGCCTCGTCTTCTTCAACAGATCAGTCACGCAGCCGACTCTATTCTACCATAGCCCAACCGTTTGACGATTAGACGTGCGGTGATCCAGTTGCTTCAGCCCAGCCGTGGATCGTGTACACAGCCGTGCCAGCTTCACCAGCTTCTCCAGACAACTTCGCACCTACTGCTGCAGATAACCAACCGTGTCAATCTTATTGGCTCGACCAGTCATGGCATCTTTTTTTAGTAGCAGCCACCGTCGGTTGGTCCAACCACGTTAGACAGCAGCAGTGCAGCTCACAACTTCAATCCGACAGCTTGAATGACACTAAAGGAGATGAGCAGTCTATGGATGTTTTCCCTAGTGAGATCCAAAGGCGATTTTCCCATCTTCAGTAACAGATTATGGATTTTGGAACGATACTTGGAACAAACCCCCAAAATTCAACTAGACTACCCACTAATCTACCATTGTATTCTGAAAACCCAGTAAATTCTTCCCACACTTACCTACTGCGAATCTTTTGTCTGGATAAATGGGAAATTCTACAGGGTTCATTATTGGAGAAAAGTTGAATGGCCAGAACTTTGGTTTTAGTGTTATTGCACACTTAGGTACGGCTCAGTCCTTTGGTCTAATTATAAATGATAAAAAAAAAAACTTGGATTGTGGACTCAAGAGCTATAGATCATCTAATTGGCTCATCTGATCACTTTATTTCATACTATCCGAGCGCTGGCAGTGAAAGAGTCAGAATTGCAAATGGGTCTTTTGCCCCCTCTCTCCGTTTGAGGGTTTAGTATCGCTTAATGTGCTGTGTGTCCCAAATATTTCATATAACTTATTAAATATCAGTAAATTTACAAGAGATTTGAATTGTCAGGCGGTTTTCTCACCCGACTCTATTGTATTTCAGGATCTGAGTTCGGGGACGACGATTGGCACTGTCTAGCACGATAGAGGGCTCTATTTCCTGATTGACGATACTTCCTTTAGGGATTGTTGTAGGACGAGTTTCATTTCTTTAAACTTTTTTACTTCTGAGAATGATTTTATGTTATGGCAACTACCTTGGGCATCAAAATTTTTCATACATGAAGTATTTGTTTCCGCGTTTGTTTCGTAATATTAATATATCTGTCTTACATTGCGATATATGTATCTGGGCCAAACAAAGGTGCGTTTCCTTTCACTCTCAGCCCTACAAACTATTAGACCCTTTAACCTTGTCCACAGTGATGTCTAGGGTCCCTTATTAACCACCACTTCTACAAGTAAATGCTGGTTTGTCACCTTTATTGACGACCACACTCAACTCACTTGGGTATTCCTTTTGAATGATAAGTCTGAGGTGTCTTCTATATTCCAACAATTCTATGCTACCGTAGAATCTCAATTTAACACAAAAATCGCAATTTTGCGAAATGACAATGGGTATGAATTTTTGAACAATTTCTTCCGGGATTTTCTTACTTCTAAAGGGATTGTCTACCAAAACTCGTGTGCCTACACTTCTCAGCAAAATGGATTAGTCGAGTGGAAAATTCGTCATTTGGTGGAAGTTGCTCGTTCTCTTATGTTTTCCATTTCCCTTTCTTCCTATTTATAAAGAGATGCCATTCTTACTACCACCCACCTAAAAAATCGCATGCCTTATCGTGTTTTAGACTTTCACAATCCTCTTGATCGTTTCAAAGATTCATACCCTACCACTAGGTTGATTTCTGATGTGCCTCTCCGAGTGTTTGGATGTGTCATCTTTGTTCATACCTATGGTCCAAATTGCACGAAGTTTACCCCTCGTGCTCAAAGGTGTGTCTTTGTTGGGTATCCACTCCACCAATGTGGGTATAAATATTACCATCTACCTTCTCGAAAATACTTCGTCTCCATGGATGTATCCTTTCTCAAGGATCAACCTTTCTTTCCCATTAGCCATCTTCAGAGGGAGAGTCCTAGTGAAGAGACTAATTAGTCCACATACTCAGTTCCCTTATATTTGCCGCCCGAACCAGATCATGTCAGTCCCGTCCTCCCTACCAATCAAGCCCTGTGGATAACATATTATAGAAAGAATATCAGGAAGGAAATAGTGCTACCTGTGGTTTCTCTGTCTCCAGTTCATGAGTCCGACCCGGCTTCAACTCCAGGTATGTGTATTTCTACTGGTGATATTGATAATTGTGTTAGACTGACTTTTGCAGAGTGGGTGAGGATAGAGAAAGGGGTGACAGTGCTGAGGAAACCAAGGAAAATGTGGGAGATGGAGAGACTGCTAAAAATAATAATGCTGAGGAAATATCTCCAAAGAATGAAAACAGTGCAAGGGAAGATGATTGTGTGGAAGGTCCTTCTAAATAAGGACCCTTGGAGCAAACGACGGATTACAAAGGGAAACTTGACAAAATGGAGAGCCATGATGTTTATCTCGATCTTCCTATTGCCCTGAGAAAAGACACTAGATCCTGTACCAGGTACCCTATGCATAGTTACATGACGTACAGTAACTTATCTCCCGAGTTCAAAGCTCTTACTAACATTCTAGATACAGTGATGGTTCCGACTAATATACATGTTACAATGGAAACTCTTGAATGGAAGGCTGCAGTGATGGAAGAAACGAGCGCTCTAGAGAAAAACAGGACTTGGGATCAGGTTATTCTTCCTGAAGGACACAAGACGGTTGGATGCAAATGGGTCTTTACCATAAAGTACAAGTTTGATGGCATGATTGATAGATACAAAGCTAGACTGGTTGTCAGAGGTTGTACTCAAACCTTTGGAATAGATTATTCTGAGATGTTCTCTCCTATGGTCAAGCTTAATATTGTCGGGGTGCTGTTGTCTGTTGCAGTGAATAAAGATTGGCTCCTTCATCAATTAGATGTAAAAAATGTGTTTCTTAATGAAGAACTTGAAGAGGAAGTTTACATGAGCCCTTCCCCCGGTTTCGAAATCCAGTTTAAGCACCAGGTTTGCAGACTAAGGAAGTCGTTATATGGGCTGAAACAGTGCCCGATGACGTGGTTTGACAGATTCACCACCTTTGTTAAAGCACAGGGGTATAATCAAGGTACTCAGACCACATGTTGTTCACAAAGAAGTCAGGTTCAGGGAAGATTGCGGTTCTTATTGTTTATGTCAATGATATTGTGTTGTCTGGTGATGGTAATGTTGAAATTATGAGACTTAAAGCAAGAATGAACGAGGAATTTGAAATTAAATACCTGAGAAATTTGAGGTATTTCCTTAGGATGGAAGTGGCTCGGTCAAAAGAAGGTATTTCAGTCTCTCAACGAAAGTACATTCTTGACCTTCTCAAAGAGACAAGAATGACTATTGTATCAGCAAATTGGGTTTTATTGATATTTACGCCTCAACTTGAGGGGAAGTGTCGAAAATAGTTGTATTGCCCTAGAGGCATATTTGTAATTTTTCCATTGACCTAGGGTTCCCTTGTAACATCCCGAATTTCAGGAAAATTTAAGTTAATTATCTAAAATTATTGAGTTAAATTTCCCTTTCATTTGGAAAATTGGAGTTAAATTGAAATAATTAAAAAACTTTTATTGGTGAAATTAAATTTAATTGATTAGATATTCGAACTAATTATCTTGAAAATATTGAATTTTCCTACCCTTTGATTTTGGATATTAGGGCCAACTTAAAAAAAAAATTAAAAGAGATAATTAATTTCATGTGGTTTTGAATTTATTTAAAGATTTTGAAGGATTTAATTTGTATCAAATTGATAAATCTTATGCTTAATTTTGGTTTTTAAAGCCTAAATTAAGATAATTTAAAAAGTTAATTGATTTATAAATTTAATAAAATCTTTGGAGATTTTGGAGATATTGTGATAAAATATTTTATTTATCTTTTCAAAATTTGGAAAAAAATAAAAGAATTGAGATTTTTTCGAAACTAAATGAGAGTAAAAAGAGATAAAAAATTGGGAGAAAGCAATTCGGTTTTTCAACGACAGTTTCCACAAAATTGTCGATTTCCAGAGTTTGAACCGTTGGATCATGCTCAAATTTGCGCAGTCTGTTCGAGACATATAGAGTTTCATTTTGAACGGTTGGATCGTTGTTTGATGAATATAATATGTAAACTAGAAATTCCCCTTCTCTCATACTCCCGCAAACCCTACTCATGCAAAACCCTCACTACCAGCCGCTAGCCTAAATAATTTATGTCGTCCGACAGAAACACACGTTGTCTATCTATGGCAGCCACAAGCCACAAGTCGACGCGCCGTCGGCCGCCATTGACCCGATCTTTGCCGGAATTTTGAGGAAAACATTGGATAAGACTTATTTTTTCTTATAATTTGGGAGGTGAAGTTCACCCCTTTGATTTTGGGTTAAATTAGTAACCTCTCTTTAGTTTGAAACTTAGATTTAGGGTTTGGAAGTTTTGAGGCATTGACCATTAAGCTAGATACCATTTTGTTTTGTAGAAAATTAGTGAAGATCAGTAAGTTAATTAAGTTATTGATTTTGGATTTAATTTATGAACAGATTGGCTAATTAAATCGAGTATTGGAATTTGTCTTGGACTAAGCCACAACTTAAGGTTGATTCAAGTGTGCTAAAGAAGTTCTAAGGAGATTTTGTTTTGCGTTTATTTTTACCAAGTTGAGATAAGTAATCTTACTACTGGAACTACCCTAGTGCCCGATAATGATAATTATGATTTATTGAGGATTATTAGTTAGCATGATATTTATGTTTGCCTTCATTGACTGAGGTTTGATATGACTGGAGTCAGGAATTGACAAATATGATTTACGGAGGATATATTGATAGTTTGATGTTTATGTATGCCTTATTGATATGAGAGTTTAAAAGGCTAGTTGTGCATAGAGATGTCTAAATACTAGTATGATTATATTATTTTTATTTGAAATCCTGCTGAATTTAAGGAGGATGAGATGCATACATATGTTGTAAAGCTATGATGAAGAAATTTATATGTATATTATAGAATCATGATGATGAGAAGTATATGTATGATATAGAACTATGTTGAGATTATGATGTCGAGATTGTGATAGTGATTTTACTGATTAGTTAGAATGCCCACTAGATATTGTGTTTCCTTCGGGATTCACCAATTTGTGTTTTCTTCGGGTTTCACCAGTTTGTTTCATTTGGGATTCACCAGTTTGTGTTTCCTTCGGGATTCACTAGATATTGTGTTTCCTTCGGGATTCACCAGTTTGTGTTTCCTTCGGGATTCATCAGATATTGTGTTTCCTTTGGGATTCACCAGTTTATGTTTTCTTCGGGATTCACCAGATATTGTGTTTCCTTCATGATTCACCAGTTTGTGTTTCCTTCGGGATTCATCAGTTTGTGTTTCCTTCGGGATTCACCAGAGGTAGTGGGCATATTTAGCTATAGTAGGATAGAACTCAGTTTTTCGTGTATGTATGTGTCCCATGAGGACTAGGATAGTTTATATGTTCCACTAGAGGTAGGCATCTGGACATAGATGTCTAACCTGACCCCAATAGTGGGGTTACTTATTGAGTATTTTATACTCATTCTTTCTAATGTTGTTGTTTCAGGTAAGGGTAGAAATGCACCGGCGATGGACAAGCGGAATTCGTGATCGAGCCACTGGAACTAGTTTTATGCTTCTACTCATGAGATTTAGATTTCTTTTCATGTTTTTCTTAACTTTCAGTTTTGATATTTGAAACTTACTATTAAGAATCGTTTTCAGACTTATTTATTATCATTTATGATTTATGGGTACCCTATTGTTGTTTTTAATATTTGAATTTAATGAAAGCCTTTTGCACTTACCTTATTTATTTAGCATTTATTTCACCATAAAAGAGTGTCGTTTTAAGTTCCATGCATGCATGTATTTAGTAACGGTCTAACTTAAGTCCTAGGGGGTTAGGTCATTACATCTCTCTTGTCTATTTATTTGAGCAGTCTCTTTGTATTTTGAGACTTATCGTGGTTTTTTCTCCCTAGTTCTAGGGTTTCCACGTATACCTTTTGTGTTCTTCTTCTTCTTCGTCTATTATTTTCATCAGAAAATTAATTATTTTAAGGGTTTTTTTTGTGAAAAGATAAATTATTAGCGTAGTTTTATTTTAATAATCTTTAATAAATATTTTAAATTTCATTATTTGCTTAAATAATTATGTGGAAGACCGATTTAATATGAATTTTAAACAATAAGAATCTATCAAACACACAATAATAAAACCTTCAGGGTTTTATTATACACATTTTTAAGTTTTGGGTCCATATATAGAAACAAATTTAAAAGTACATGACCTAAAGTTCTAATTTTATATGAACTTGTGCCCCCAATTTTATTTTATTTTATTGAGACTTGTGCCCTAAAGTCTCGTAATTTATTAGTTGATTGATTTAAATATTAATTTATCCATTAATTTTATTTTAAGCATTTGACCCCGCTGTAATTATGAACAACGAGTAAATGATCGATTTGCTTATATGGATTATATCCATGGACATAACTTGTCCTACAATGCATAAAATTACATTTGAGTTAATATTGTATTTTATTTTCTTATTCTATAGCAAATAATAATAATAATAGTTTTTATCTATCTATAATATCTAAAAGGGGTCGTGGGGGAGAAAATTTCCCCTTTTTCCCCTTTTAGTGATTGGTTATAGGGTTATCATTCATTTTATTTTCCCGCTTATCCCTTTTAGTTGATGGATATAGGGAGATCCTAGTTAAATTCATATTTAAATTATTAAACAAATTCTTTTTAAAAAAATCTCATATTAAATACTTTACTTTTATCATTCACGTGGATTTTGTTTCAAATTAGGTTTTTATTTGATTTTTTTTTTATCAAAACTCTATCAAATTTCGTTAAACATTTATTTTCATGAAATTTAATCAAATTTTATTTCAAGAAATATATTGGTTATTAAAAGAAAAATCATAAGATCTAAAAATTAAAAATTAAAAAAAAAAAACTCAAAATTTATCCCTTTTCACGTTTAATTGATCCAAGAGATAGATTAGTTTAGAGGAAAAAAACTAAAGGATTGAAGTGCCTGCATAGGATCAAGATTTAGACTTTATTTCAATATTAACATAAATTATATGTTAAGGGACCATTGTATCAAATCCCTCACTCTTCTTATATACTAAAAAAATATAAATGATTTCGACTTTTTACAACAAAAAATAGATTCTTATGTTTATGCTTAAACTTTTTATCCCAATTACCTCACTTAATAAATAAAATTTATATTCATTCTTTTAAATACTGTCTAACTATTTTATAATTCAAAGAGATCAAGCAACAGTGACCTTCGTAATTGAAGGAATCCTGAGGTCCAATGTGGAAGCGGGATCAGTCCCAATTTTCATTTTTCACAGAATAATAAATTATAGTACATACAATTATGCATTAATGAAGAATTTATAGCATGCTAATAAAATAGGAGGAACAGTGTTAGGGTTTCAAGAAAAATTATCCTTGAAGAATTGTTCTTCTCCATGAATTCGCTCCTTAATATGGTCACGGACTCTTTGAAATCTCCCAAGAATGCAAAACTCAATGTGGACACCACCACTAGTGAACCTCCCATATTCTCCTTAGGGGTTGAGAATTGGAAGGAGATGTGGGCTTTGCTACTTTTTGGAAGAGGGAGAAGAAATTTTGAGAGGAATTTTTTTCTAGAATATGTTAGAAGAGTAAAATTTTTCACAAGCCTTATGTGTAAAAAATTATGTGAGGAAGATGAAGTAAAAAAAAAAAAAAAAAAAAAAAACTAACTCTCACATTCCCATGTTCATGAGAGAATTAAGGGGAGGGAGTTAACTCCCTCCCAATATTAAATTCAAATAATAAATAAAATAAAATAAAATAAATTATTTAATATATATATATATACCTTATCATATATTATATATATTAAACTATATGTTATATCAAATATTACACATAACCTATAGTTTTTAAGTCTCTCAATCATTTGTGGTATTTAATATAATCATATTTATACTAAATGTAATTATATGAACCTAATCCATATAATTAATATTTGAATCATATTTCAAATTCTTAATTCCTCTCAGAATAAACTTTATATTATAATGTATCAAATACATTATATTAATTATATCACATATAATTAATTCCCTCAATTAATTCGAACAACTGAAACTAATCCAAAATTAATTCTCAATAATCTCTATTGAGCTATAGATGGGATCTTATGGACCCGTAGATTGAAGCATTAATGGTACTTGAGTAATTAATTAAATTATTTAACATCCATTACTTTTCGGTCACTTCACTAAAGACTGACAACTGCATTCTTTTCACTACAGATATATTTATGTATCCATTGGATATAATCAGTCAACGGCACGATGACCCTTCACAAATTGGTCGTAAGTACAACTACATAATTAAAAAAAAAAAATCATAGAGGAGATTATCAAGAAATTAAAAAAAAAAAGTAAGTAATGATATTTTAGTTTAAATTAAAGTTTGAAACTAACCAAATTAATAAAATCATTAAAATAAAAATAAATATATAAGTCCATAGATTTTGAAAGGTTACAATTCTTCTATTGAGTTTCAAAATTTATATTTTTAACATGGATTTTTCATTAAATACTTATTTTTCACTATTTTTCATAATTTTTAAAATTGAATTTAAATTTTCACTGCATAATTATTTTAGATTAATCGTAGTTAAAAATGTAAATCGTTTAGTCCAGGTACCCAAAAACAAAACTCAAATCTAAAGTGTAAAATTATAATATTACTAATTTGAGCTCTTATATTTATAAGTGTGATCAATTTAATTTAGTAATAGGTAATTATTGAATTGTATATTAGCGTTTATTTCTTAGTGTACCAAATCATAAAATTTGTTTTATTTATGGTATTTGATTAATTTTAGATTTTGCCATAATTCTTAATTGTGTTTATATTATGTTTAAAGGTATATAAGTGATCTTTCTCAAAAAACGATATATAAAAGAAATGGTCCGATTTGAATATTCTCTATCGATTTAAGAACATTTAGGGTATGTTTGATTGAATTTAGTGAATATGTGTTTAGCAAACAACTCGAATTCTATTTCTGAAAACTATTTTTGGATTCTGTGATCCAAACAGTATAAATTCTAAAAACAACATTTCTATGTTTTATTATATCCAGAATTTGAATTTTAAAATTTAAAATGCATAATTATAAAAAAAAACATTTAGAATATAGTATATGTTATGTTATAAACTCAATTCAAATTTGTTTAAAAAAATTAAAATATTTATTATGTAATATATTATAAATTAGGTTAAATTTCAATCCTTGTGGTTAGGATAAAGTTAAAAGTTAGTCCATATAATATTAAAATTTAGATTTTAGTTTCTATGGTTTGATAGAACTTTACATATAGTCTCCATGGTTTGTTAAATCCTTTTAAATAATCTCTACTACAAGGACAATTTATAAAGCATTTATCAAACCATAAGGGTAAATTCAAATTAATCATAAGACCTAAATTTTAACTTCTTCCAAACTATAGAGACAAAAATTTCAATTTATCCTATAATTATATATTATTACAAAATTATAATTTTATAATTTTAACATAAAACATGTTCATAAATAAATAAATAATAGTTTATTATCAACTAATATTTAGTTGGTAACTACAACTAGTTTGGAATTACTTAAATTAGAATCCAGTTTCTGAATTTTGTTATCAAACACACATCTGAAAACATGAAATACAACTCTGATTTCATTTTATCCCTTGTTTTAAAATTTATGTTTTCAGATCTTCTACCAATCACAAAATCTTCTCCCTATTTTTTTCTCTTTTTTTTTTTCACAAAACGAATGAAATTTAAAACAGGCTGTCATTCCCCATCATAGAACCAATTGAAATTAGAACTTCCACAAAAAAATAAGAAGAAGAAGAAGTTAACAAAATAAATCTAAAGTCGATTGATTTGATGAAAAATGAAGGAGAAATGAAAAAGAGAAATGGTGGAATAAAGGAAAAGAAAGATCGAGAGAAGATAGAAAGAGAAAGGAAAAGAAGAAAGAGAGAAAAATGTGAGATGATAAAGAATGTAATTATTAGAAAACAACAATATTTTTCTAAATATTTTTAAAAATATCACATTTTCATAAATATTTTTAAAAACTACAATATAATTTCAATTTTACCTTATAATAGCGTCTCAACGTTGTCCAATCAGTTCAATTAGCTAGCTCACACCATATTTTGGCTCCACAAAAGCCAACATGACAAGTCTATATAATCTTTTGTATCATCTCTTATTGTATAAAATATATCTTACGATGTCTTGAAATACGTTATCGTAATAGGGTTTTTTTTAAATAAATAAATAATAGTGCCATGGTACTAGTTTCTTACAAATGAGCTATTGTAAAGAAAATAAATTTTGTTTAATATATTAGTTTCTATTGATTCCTTTAAGGATTTGTTTTTCACAAATATTATCACGAGATTTTAGATAAACATTTAATATATTTGTTTATTTCATAGAATTTCATTTTTTGAAATCTAAAAATCCATCAATTATGAATTTTGTAATATCCTTCATACATGTAGAATTTTTATATTTGAAAGAAGAATAGAATATGATTAATTAATAAATTAATATAAATTAATCGTTATTATTAATTTTAATTAATTATTGACTATAAATATACTATTTAAATGTAATAAATTTTAACTAATACATTCATCATTGATATTTTATGTTATCTTAATTATTTAATATAAAATTTTATTATTAATTATTAATATTATGATTAATTTATATTTATTTAATTATTTTATTAATAAAATAAAATAAAATAGTGTAATTAAAAAAAATAATCAATTATTGATATTATTTAATTTTAGTTCTTATATACAAATTTGATAAATCAAATACATTCACTAAATATTAATAATCCTTTAAATCTAAATACAGATATTAATTATTTTAGATATTTAAAATTTGACATTTAAATTTCAGACCTTTAATATTATGAAACAATATTTACGGCCTCTGTATTTCATTAATCTTTTGTTCTATAAAAGTCAAACGATGGTTGAAATAAAATGTCACATTATGATGTGAAATTACATCATTTAAAAATGTTATTCAATCGAAAAACATTTTAATTGCATGATTTATCATCATAATTGACATAGTACATGTCACAGATGATGACAATCGTTTCTTTTATTATGATTACTTTTTCTTTCTTTCTTTTCTTAAAAAGGAGTTTATTGGAGAAATAAGGACCTTTTAAAAGTTAATGGGGTAAAAGAGATTCTTTTCAAACTATTTAAAGAAGAGGGTTTTTTTTTTTTTTTCATTTATTTGAATGTCTCTTTATTTAATAATTTTTTTTAAGTGATCGCTCTTAGTTTGTCTTTTGAAGAGACACATTCAAATAATTAAATAAATAAAATAAATAAAAGGTGAATACGTCTCCTAAAGGACACATTCAATAAAATAAATTTAAAAACATTTTGAGTGCGTCTGCTCTATAGATGCATTCAAAATGATTTTTTTTCAAATAAACTGCAACAAGACAGATTTTTTTAAAAAAAAAAATAATTTTTTGATTATTTTAACCTAAAATTAACGATATGATTTGTGATTACTTTTAACTCTAAAATCAACCATCTCTTCAGTCTCGTTTTTTATAGTGATAATAATGTTACTCATTTTTTAATAATATAAACAATAATGTTACTTTGATTAAGAAATTTCTATCCTTAGATTAATTTAATATACTCGATATTAATTTTAATAATATTCAATTCGTTTAATTCTAGACCATTGTTATTGTATTTTATATATATAAAGAAAATGTTTAATATTTATAAAGTTTGTATTTTGTTTCAAAAATATATTTTTATATATATATACATTTTTTTAGAACGATTATAGTTAATATTTATGATATTTGTACATTGTTCCAAAAATAATCTTATAACTTTTAAAAACTTCACTAATACCTTTAAACCAACCATGAAAAATGTATATTTTAAAGATACTTTCACCATCCTTTTGTTTTTGCTTGAAATTGTTAGGAACTTATGCAAAAATATAGATATTAACTTCTGACTATTGCATTAATAATTTTCAAGGTTCTTTAGGATGTGGAGGTGTTTGAGTTGTAGACTAAAAGTGTATTTTCTTATTTGAATTTGATTAATAAATTTGATTATAATTACAATTTTCTTTATTCATAACCCGTAGAAGATCCTCCATTACGCCTACATCGATCTTGTTGAGTCACATAGTGTCCACGATCGCCACAACCCTTTACACTTAATGGTTGGCCCTCCTCTATAAAGTGTATACTTCTCCACGATGTCGGTATGTCACGTACTGATCATGGACATCTAGACAAATATGTGAAGTTTGCCCTTTTTCCATACTTATCATATTAAGGGTTGTTGGAAAAAATTCAAATGTTGAGGGGGATGACATCATGGGGCTATGTGTAAAATGATCGAATGGGGTTGCTGGATATTCATTATGAACATTAGGTCGAATAGGAATATCTTGATGTCTTGCTTGATCACCTTGTTATTTCATTGAAACATCACTATCGAAATATCACACTCAATATATAGAGGTGAATCTACGCAAGGCCCTTATAGCAGATAATATCATATTTGGTAAACCAGTCTGAAAAAGAATTGAAATAAAAAGTTAATTACTTAAAAAATTATTTTTGTATGCAATTAAGAAATAAAATTAAACAGTCCTAGTAAATAATAAACTCATACCAACAAGTGACAAGTTGCTCTTATTTTTGTTATATGTCGACTACTCACAGTGGAATAGTATTCAATATATCTAGGCCCAATATCTACACTCTTGTTAATAAGAGGTTCATTAACAACTAAATTTTGACGATTTTTCCAAATTGAATTTAGGAGCCAAATTTGCAATCTAGTCTCGCTCATGCCCGCCTCTTAGATTGTGTGAATGGAATCGAACATTTGTATTGCAAGATTGAGAAATTTGATGCAACATCCCAGATTGACGCATCACACGATTTGGGTGATGTCACTCCAAAAAAAAACATATGAGTGGACATCTGGATGTCCATATCTCATTACCATCAAGACAATATGACGGCAATAGTTAGATGAGATGATTATATGACTTCCGACTAATCTGCATGCATATATATCAAAATATGAAACATTATTAATATATAACATATAAATGAATATAATTTTACTTTGTTAGGCATATGCATATCCAATACGTATCTATACTGTAGTAAAACATGTGTCAATGCTTTGATGACAGAAAAGTTGTCACTCCATCTACAACAATCACAAGTTGAATATTAATTATTAGTATTTCATAATGGAGACAAAACAATAATGAGGTAAAAATGCTTATCGTACTGTAAGTGGTCTGTCACCCAAGTTGTTCTCATATCGGTGGAGTCGTTGAGGTACTAAAAGAAGAAATCGATCCCACACCCAAATTTGCAACAATAGAAATGAGATTGCAATGTTTTTGCCATCTATAATTGCATCCTTGCATAGTTACGTATATAACCATGCAAGACATCCAAGCCCTCAACTGTACATCCCAGCAACATCAAAATCTACTAACAGAGGAAGATACATTAGGTGCACTCTGCTGTTGGATTTGTCGAAAAATATCAATCCTCATTCAATGTGAGAATATATGCTCGAGCATATCATTGGAGTTCCTCTTCATCTACATTATCTGGTAGATGGGCAAAATTCTTGAATTGATTAGTTAACCATGACAGACTAAGACGACCTCCCTTAAGAATGACATAATTCGTTGTTACGCCTAAAAGAACAACACAAAGTTATTCTCAGTCATAATTTAGTGACTCAATCAATGACCTTCCATTAATCAAGAGTCAAAATTGGATAGCTAAATTGTAGCGTAATCGTATACTCTCCATGCAATATGTGGAAATTATGTGTCTCCTATCGCCATCATTCTACTAATGTTGTTATAAGATGTCAGTCTAATCGTAAAAATTTTACACGGGAAACTCCATAGAATCATGTGGCTCATAGATAATTCAATATAATATTCTTATAATTGTCGTTAAAATTACTTACCATATGTCGCAAGTAGAATTTGTGGTGTACACTTGCCCAACCGTTGTTAGGGTTTCTCACGGCAATATAATGCTTTTGTGTCTATATGAAATTAGACACATTCCTTCCCTTCCATGCTCTACATGATCCCATAAATTTTTCAAAAACCAATCCCATGAATCAGCGCTTTCCTCCGCGTATGCAACTGGATAGACGTGACCATTTGCATCGACTGATGTAGTTATCAACAATGCTCCTTCATACTTTTCGTACAAATGGGTTCCATCAATTTGAAATAGCGGTCTGCAGTATTTGAAGTCCCCAATAATAGGTCCAAATGACCAAAACACGCTATTGAACATGACAATCTTATCATCACAATTCACCTCATTTAGCCTCCAACAGTTAACTATACCGAGATTTGTGATTTGTAAGATATTCATCCATATAGATAGCAAATTATATTATTCAATCAAATCTTCGAATATCTTGACAATTTCTTTCCTTCTTCCATCCCACACTTTCCAATAACTAATGAAATAGTCATATTTTTCAAGATAATATCTTGTAATATTTTAACATCAACAGACGGATTTTTTTTAACTACTCTACTTACCTCAGATGCAATTAAATTTGAGTCCAATTGATTGTGATCCTGACTCAGTCTTGCATACACACAGGAATGAGGGTCATTATACTAGGTAATTTCAAATTTGTCGTGTCTTTTATGGCAAACAACATAAAGTCTCCACGTGCAACCGTTGTCATATCTTTTACACCTAACATCTCATACTGTTTTCTTCAACACAATGACTTCAAAATTTTGATGTCGAATAATTGAATAGCTCTTCACTATATTTTTTTAAATCCAATTTTGAATTGAATAGCATCCTCTTAACCAAGGAATCAGACCACATATTATTGTCCCCCTCTTTGTCGAATCGGGTACAATATTCATGTCGTTCAGATCTATCTCAGTAAAGGTTTCAGAGACTTTATGAACACCATAAATTTCACCAAATTGTTGATCTAGATCGATATCATTATCGCCTATTTCAAATTCTTCGTCGTTTGTGGCAATAGTTGGATCACAATGTTCTTCCTCCACATTATGATTTTCCAACTCAAGAGTAATTCCAATTTCTCTCATTGAGGTTGGACTTGGGATGTTGGGTTGAGATATATACAGTTTAACTGTATTTGGAGGGTATACAACGTTACTCATCATGAACTGTAAATCAGCTTCACTTCGTAATGAGATAGGAATGTAGAAAATAGATCCCGCTACATAATTATCGTATGGATACTGCATCACATAATCCATCAATGAATGTGTTGAAGTCAACTTGATGATGCTTGTTTACACGAAGAGATGTTGTCTATCATATTCTATACTGTTTGGCCCATTAACAATGTTTCTAGGCATATGATATAGAAACCTCACAACGTCCATTGTAGTTTGGCCAATGCAATCTAATATTTATTATAGACTATGTAAGTATATATTAAGAAGAAAAATATCCTAATTTAATATTCCATCTACATTAGACATCCATCCTCGTTTTGAAAATCAATGATAAATATTTTTTTTATATAGCGTTCATCCTCATTTTTTAATCATCATAAAATTTAAAATATTAGGGTGAATAATACAACTTAATCTAACATAAGAGTGTCTATAACACAAAATAAATCTAACAAAAAAAACCCCAAAATAAATTTGATTTTCAAACATTCAATAATTCTAAAAATAACCAATGACTAAATAAACTATAAACATAATAATAATAATAATAATAATAATAATAATAACAACAACAACAACAATAACAACAACAAGAGCATTCGAATGTTCAAACATTCAATATTCAATACATCCTTTCAAATAAGAGTAAGTAACTAAATACATAACATTTGAATGATTGTTTGTAGATTTTTCTTGAAAATAATATCCACGGTAAACAAAATAATAATAAAAAAGTCAATACAAAAATATGAGAAACTTAATTTTCTATTAAATAACAAAAATATATCAACTTACCAAAAGAAAAATGTTACATCTGAAAAAAAAAAAAAAACTTTGAATAATCATTTGTAGAATTTTTCTCGAAAATAATATCCACCGTAAACAAAATAATAATAGAAAGAAATAAGTACATGATCATGAGAAACTTAATTTTCTATTAAATAACAAAAATATACCAACTTACCAAAGAAAAATGTTGCACTGAAATAAAGTAATAATATGAATAAGGTAAGAAAGATGGTAAATATTAAAAATTAAAAATTGAGATGGTTGTCAAATTTGGGAGAGAAATATGAAAAGGATGTTAAAAGAATGGTTGTTTGGGAGAAAATATGAAGGAGATGGAAATAAAAATTGCTTCTCGGGTGTTAGGGAGAAAATGAATAAAGAAGGTGAATGGAATTGAGAAGGGAAAAGGGTAAAATTGAAGGGGAGAGTGAAATGGAAAATGAAAAAATTCAAAAAAATACCACGGTTAATGAGGTTGCCTGACGCATGCAGAGATTCTTGTCTAAGTGCATCTTCTCAACTGACACATTAAGAAAATTTTACGTTTCATCTTTTCTTTTCTTTTCTTTTTCTTTTAATTATTTGAATGCGTCTCCTGAAGAGATGCATTTAGGCGACCGGTTAAAAAAAATTTGTTAAATGTATCTCTTGAGAGACGCATTCAATTAAAGACAAAAAAAAAAAAAACACCCCCTTTTCAAACTAAAAATTAAAAATTAAAAATTAAGATGGTTATTGAATTTGGGGGAGAAATATGAAAAGGATGTTAAAAGGATGGTTGTTTGTAGAGAAAATATGAAGGAGATGGAAATAAAAAAAATGCTTCTTGGGTGTTAAAGAGAAACTGAATGAAAAAGGTGAAGGAATTGAGAAGGGAAAAGGGTAAATTTGAAGGGAAGAGTGAAATAGAAAACGAAAAAATTCAAAAAAATGCCACGATCAATGAGGTTGTCCGGCGCATGCAGAGATTCTTGTCTAAATGCATCTTCTCAATAGACACATTAAGACAATTTGACGTTTCACCTTTTATTTTCTTCTTTTCTTGTAATTATTTGAATGCGTCTCCTGAAGAGATACATTTAGGCAACCGATCAAAAAAAATAAAATATTGTTGAATGCATCTCATGAGAGACGCATTAAATTAAAGAAAAAAACACTCATTTTTTTCTAAATAGTTTGAAAAGAACCCATTTTACCCAATTAACTTATAAAAGCTCATTATTTCTCCAATTAACCCCTTGAAAATTAACTAGCTACCTCAATTGGTGTTATGACGGAAATTCCTTCCTTCCTCTTATGCGTTTTAGTTTTACCCATGTAAAGATAATTACATTTGTAATCACATGTGCATTTTGGCGGATCTACGTAGGGGTTATAGAAGACACGTACTTTTTAAAATTGTCTTTTAGGAAATAAATTTGTTAAGTTTGTTATTGTTTGTTAGTTGGTTACTTTTTATAATCATTGACTATATATATGACATTTATCAAATAATAATGTAAGCAAGCTTTATTTTATTTTTAACTTGCTTAACATGGTATTGGAGCAAAATTAGGGCTTTAAAAGTTTTTTTACTCCCTTTTCTCCATAATGGGAGACGATATTCTTAATCCTGCAAATCCCATGAATCATTCTTCATCAGTCTTGTCCCCACGAATTCCTCCATTCTTGAACAATACTCCAATCCAAACTTTCTCCATCATTCGAATAGTACAGACATCATCTTGGTTTCAAACGTTTTGATAGAGACAAACTATGCCGCGTGGAAACAAGCAATAATCATTGGTCTTACAATCAAGAATAAGATTGGATTTGTCAATAGTGATATACCTCAACCTACTGCAGAACTTTTGAGTTCTTGGATCATCTGTAATGAAGTCAATATAGCTTAGATTCTCAATTCTCTACCTAAAGAAATTTTTGCTAGTATTAATTTTTAAGAGTGCTCACGAAATTTGGGTAGAACTTCAAGAGAGATATCAACATAAGAATCGGCCTCATGTCTTTTAGATTCGACGCAAACTCTCCAATCTTGTTCAAAATCAAGACTTTGTTTCCACCTACTTTGCGAAGCTCAAAACCTTATGGAATGAACTGGTTTCTTATCGTTCATCTTGTACGTGTGGACGTTGTACTTGTGGAGGAGTAAAAGATTTAGCCACCTATTTTCAGACAGAACATTTTATGAAATTTCTCATGGGTCTTAATGAATCTTTTCCCCCAATTTAGACTCATTTATTGCTTATGGAGTCTGAGCCAACTATTACCAATGCCTTTTCTAGTTATTATCCAAGAAGTTGAACAACGTGATGTCAATCCTTCTCCTACTATAAGCTCTTTGATTGCACCGACTGCCACTGCTTTAATGGTAAAGAATACTTCTTCGACCCCAACAGGAAACAATCGTTCTTCTGGTAGTAGTCAAAGAAAGAACGTTCTATTTTGTACACAATGTGGAATAAAAGGTCACACCGCAGACAAATGTTACAAAGTTCATGGTTACCCTCCGGGTTATCGCTTTGCAAAATCTTCTTCTGATGTGCCTTCAAAAGCTTATTCATCTGTTGATGCTCTGAATTATTTATCAACTGAGCAATGTCAAGGTTTGCTAAAATTGCTTCAGGTTCATATCTCCACAGCAAAATCGGAATGCTTGGGAACTACTCATGTTGTAGGTATATCCTCTTATTTTGTTCCCTCATCTGATTTCTCGATATTTGATTCAGGGGCTTCAGGTCATGTTTGTTATTTGAAGGATCGATTTATCTCTTTCAAGCATGTTTCTGATAAGTATGTCTTCTTGTCAAACTAGTCTCGAATTCCTGTGGATTTGATAGGCAATGTGCAACTAAATTAAGACATTTTACTTCAAGATGTTCTTTATGTGTTAGGTTTCCGTTTCAATTTGGTTTCCATAAGTTCTTTGAACTTCATATATGCCTATCAAGATAACATTTGTTGATAATTCTTGTGTACTCCAGGACAAGTACTCTTCGAGAATGATTGGGAAGGCTAATCAGTTGCAAGGGATTTACCTCATTGAAGATTCTTTCAAGTTCACTACACATCCTAATAAGTCTATTGTTGTTTGTTTTTCTAAACATAATTTTTTTCATTTGGCATGCTAGAATGGGACATCCTTATGAGAAACATATATCTGCTTTAAGAAACCTTCTACATATTGATTCTATCGAACAACATTGTTCTGATAAGTGTCTCATTTTCCCCTTAGCTAAACAAAAAGGCCTTCATTTCAATGTAATAATAATAGATTTGCTGCAAATAAATTTGATTTGGTTCATTGTGACATACGAGGTCTATATCAGGTTTCTTCTCATGTCGATTATAAGTATTTTCTTACCATAGTTGATGGTTTTTCAAGATATACATGGTTGTTCTTAATGAGACTAAAATCAAATGCATGGATAATTGTTCCTCGGTTTTTTACTTTGATTCAGAATCACTATCATGCTACCATTAAATCTTTTCGTTTTGATAATGGTCCCGAGTTATCTTTTACTAAATTTTTTGCTTCTAAAGAAGTCATTCATCAATCCTCTCGTGTTGAGAGGCCACAATAGAATGCAATGGTCGAGCATAAACACAAACACTTATTAAATGTAGCAAAGGCTCTGCTTTTTCACTCTCGGTTACCTTTACAATTTTGGGGAGAGTGTGTATTGATTACTATTTTCTTAATTAATCGCACTCCTTCTCATTTATTAGATTGGCACACTCCTTATTTTCGTTTGAATGGACATGATGCTAACTATACTTCTTTGAAGATCTTTGGATGTCTATGTTTTGCCTCCACCTTACCTTCTCAGCGTTTCAAGTTTCATCCACGAGCAGTGTCATCTGTTTTCATAGGATACCTTCATGGAGTCAAGGGTTATCTTCTTTTTGACATAGAAAACAAGAGGTTCTTTTTATCAAGGCATGTTATTTTTTACGAGGATGTTTTTTTTATTTCACAATATCACTTCTGGGGATGAGGTTGTTCATTCATTTCCAAATTTGGTTCTTCCTACTGTTGGGCTTTATGCCATAAAACTCGTATATAGAAATATTATTAATTGTCTATCATCAATAAAAAGTTATAGATGTTAATTCAATAAATGTTATTGTTTGTGTTGTTTACCTCAAGCGTTCATGCAATCGAGCAACCAACGCGATGCGATAGAGTAAACGTCTTACTCCATCGTTTAGTAAATACTATACGATCGTGTAGAATTTCTCTACACTATCGTTTAGCCAAATCTCAACAATCGTTTAGCTTGGGCTACACGATATGACCAACCTTGGTCTTCTTCCTCGATGAAAATTGCATTTCCATGCTTCGAAACTTCATCACGAATGACTCAAACAACTTTAAACACTTTGAATACAAACTCGATTTCTTGTTAATTATGCCAAAAAACGTAGGTGTCCTTACAAATTAACACTTTGTAAACTTAAAGAAAGCGTTAAACATAGGCAATCATCCCGCAAACATCCATCAACACATCCACAAACACATTTAACGCTTAAACGCATTGTAGAACAAACTTAAAACCCACCACGACTGTAAAAGAAATTCAATATAGAAATGGTATTTGGAATATCAGAACATCCTGGCCCTGATACCAATTGAAGGAAATAATAAAACGGGAATCTCCATGAGCAGCGGAAGGGATATTCCAAATTCCATTAGTATTGAGCACAACCAATTACAATCTAACCGAAAACTAACAGGTCATGCATAAATAGAAATTACATAATACTACAAGAGATTCAAGGGATAAAGTATGCGTACCTTAGAAGAATCATTCTTCAAGAATCCCTCGATCAGTCTTCAATGCGTCCAAACTATAGCACTTGAATGCAATGAATGGACCACCAACAACACGAACAACTTGAATTCTCCTTGAACCCAATCGCGTCCAACTCGATTCACAAACAGAGTAAAGACACCACCACAAGTGTTACTTTGGTATTCTCGGTTTGAGAATCCAGGAGTTGTGGGCTCTGTATGATTTTGGATTTAGGAAGGTAGGAGGTATGCGATCGAGTAGACGATCGAGTAAATGGGAGATGAAACACTGTCTATCGCATAGACGATGTACTAGATCGTTTAGTAAATGAAGCCTATCGCATAGACTTTGCTACTCGATTGTATGGCAACGATCAACTGAGTAACTATCACATAGTCAACTCTAAATGATTGTTTAGTCACTCAACGGCTATCGCTTAGTAAAACAGTTTTACTTGATAGCCCTTTTCCATGAGTACTTTCCAAATGAAGCAAAAACTGCTAATTTTGGAAAACCATTTTCTTTTTATCTCACGGTTACCATAAAACTTCCAATAACCTCACACTCAATCGATTATTAGAGAAAAATAATTAATTATTATATTAATATATTATAAATAAATATGATAACCAACTTATCATATTATATTTATAACTTATAGTTTTAATATTTCATCTCATGAAACATATAAACCATAGTTCTTTTTCTATTTTATGGTACTTAATATAAATCATATTTATATTAATCCTCCAATTAATGTATCTAATACATCACACAATTATATCACATATAATTGAATTTTCTCTTATTAATTTGAACACTTCAAACTAACCCAAAATCTGATTCTCAACTTGAACCCAATGAGCTACCAAGGAGATCTTATAGACCTGTAGCTTGAAGCTCCAACGGTACGTGAATAATTGACTAAACTCTTTAGTCACAAGATCCACCATCCGTTAACTATCGGACACTCCATTAAAGACTGACAGTTGCACTATTCTCACTATAGATATGTTTCTATGTCCATTTTAACCAATCAACAGTGTGATAACCCTTCACAAATTGCTCGTATTGGGCCAATTTACCATTTTGCCTCTGTAGTTACATCTAACTCCTTAAGTACCACTAATTTCTCTAATAAACAATAAGTCATAGTCCTACTATGACTGAGTCCTCTCTTTCAAAGAGAGGGTGTGGTCACTATGTTCAAGACCCAGAATCAGCCCTCAAGGAAGACATTTATCTATTTACCCCTACTACGGGGAATGAGTGAATTTTGTCTTGTGTAACTGGGTTCCCAGCTCCCCAATTAGAAGAATCCCAAAAAGGTAGGCTTGTTGAGTTGGCCACTCTTACCCATACTAATCAAAGGATTGCCCTCATAGGCAGGAGTTTCCAAAACACTCAAGATTAAGGTCATATCACCTATGGTCAATAAGTCTCAATTATCAACGGCATTATATAAAGAGACCAATCATCTCATGGTTCGATCTTATATAAACTCTTTGTATAGGACACCCCCGCTCGCATGTCTCCACATGAATGGTCAGGATCAGACCATTTGTAACACTTTACAACACTTGTAAATATCTACAAAGTGGGTCATATCCATTGTGTCACAAGGATAAGGTATCTCTTCTTTATTCTTATACTACAGACCATTTAGATTATTTCTTAAGGCATGATCCACTTGTATGTCTCACATACATGCTTAAGTTTACATGAAACAACCACGGATCTCAGTTTATTAGATATGAGTAAATGCAAATAAAATAACTTTTATTTTATTATAACAATGTGTATAAACTGTTTATAAAATACGAGACTCTGGGAGAATTAGGACATCAATCTCAACACGGATACCTTATCTTGGTAATACTATGGATACAACTCGCTTTGTATTTGATACAAACGTAATGATCTAACATGTTCGAGTAGGTGATATGTGAGTGGGGTATCTTATGCAATGAGTTTACATAAGACTGGACCGCAAAATAGTAACCACTAAATGTAAACCATTGATTAATCAGGTTTCATATTTCAATATGATGACTTTGGCGACTTAGTCTTAATCCTGAGTATAATATGAACTCCTATTCACGAGAGATTGTCCTTTGACCGATCCAATATGCCTATCATTTTGGGATGAGAACGAGTGAGAGGCTGGAAACATAATAATACAAGATGAAATTCACTTCTCCCTTATTGAGGGCAAGTAGATGAGTGTTCCCTAAGTGGTGTTTCTAGGACTTGAACAAAGGGTCTTACCCTCTCATTTTCCTGAGAGGGGTGTTTATTTATTGGTTGGACCATGAACAGGTTGTTCATTAGAGGAGCATTGGTACTTAAGGACATAGAGGTAACCCGAGGGTAAAATGGTAATTTGATCAGTTGGTATTACGAACACTCGTGAAGGACTAACTTGCTGGTATTGATCCATATCCATGGACACATAAATATATCTATAGTGAGAAGAGTGCAATTGTGGGCTTTTAGTGGAGTGTACCCACAGTTAACGAATATTGATTAATTTGGTTAATGAGTTTAGCCAATTAATCTCATATCCTTGGAGCTTCTGATTTACAGATACACCAGGTTCCCTCGTTAGCTCACTAGAGGATACTTAAAAGGATAATTTGAATTGTTGAAATTAATTTGAGGAAACTATATATTAATATGATCAATATATAATTAATTATGGATATGATCTATAATTAAATTGGAAAGTAATATTTGAATAAGATTCAAATTAATTAATTCAAGTGAATTAGATTCATAAAGAGGTATTACACATATACATGCGATGTATATGGTAATTAATATATAAATTAAATGGGTTTAATATATGATTGGTTATTTAATTATTGTGCAAATTAAAATTAAATAAGTGTTATTTAATTGAGCTAATTAATCAAATAAGTATTATTTAATTAAATGGGCTAATTAATTAAATAATTTTTATTTAATTAAATGGACTAATTAATTAAATAAGCGTTATTTAATTAATTACAAAAAAAAAAGAAGATATATATTAGGAAAAGGAAAATATACTAAGAAAGGTCTTGGTCCTTCCCTATATAAAGACCTCCCTATGGCCCTTTGCAAAACACACAATACAGTCTCATCGTAGACAAACTCTGACAATACACAACTCCCTAGTGTTATTGTATAGAATTTTTTCTGAGCCTCTCTACTCTCTAGAAAACACTATTCTCCTCTTCCTCTCCTAGTAGTTGGATGTCATCTATCCTCTATTTTAATCCTAAGAGAATAACGAGGTTTCTCTCGTGGTAGTATTCAAGATCGTTCAAGATGTTGTTCGTGATCAAAATCGTTTGGAGATCCGTAGTTGGAACCTTAAAGAGACTTGTTCGTGGCATTAGGGAATCTACACATGTAAGAATCGTTCTAATATTTTCTCTAAAATCAATTCGCGGGATGCAAGGCGTTCCTCGTCGAAATGCTTCCGCTGCGAGATCCGATCACTATACCTACTCCCTTTGATATTTTTGGAGTACAACATTCTTGTGATTCTCGGCCAAATACTCTACAACAGCAGCATGGTCCATCAGCCATTGAAACAGAGGTTTTTCCAAATACAACTTCTTTAAATGAAGAGGTTATGCCTCAAATGAAGATGTTGTTCCTTCTAGTAAGGATGTTCCTTCAAATGAAGATGTTGTTTCTTCAAACGAAGATGTTTCTTCCACTGAAGTTGTGGTTCCTCCTCAAGTCCTTTGACGTTCAACGAGATCTTCAAAGGCTCATTCTTACTTAAGAGATTATCACTGCAATCTTATTCAAAATCAACCTTTTTCTCAGACTAATTCCAAATTTTCTCTTCACAAATAATTGGATTATAGTTATTTACAGCCTTCTTATTGTACTTTTGCCCTTAATGTCTCCTCTACTTTTGAACCTATTTTTTATCATGAAGTAGTTCCTCATGCTCATTAGAGATAAGCCATGAAAAATGAGTTGATTGCAATGTGAACAAACAGAACTTAGGATATTACTTCCTTACCTAAAGACAAACATTCTATTGGATGTAAGTGGATATTTAAAGTGAAGTACAAGGCTGATGGTATCATTGAGCGCCATAAAGTAAGATTAGTTACCAAGGGTTATACTCAACAAAAAGGTCTCGATTATATTTAAACATTTTCATCGATTACAAAACTTGTCACTATTAAAGTCCTGTTAACCCTAGCTACTTCCATGAATTGGCCTCTAGTATAGATGGATGTTAATAATGTCTTCCTTCATGGTGACCTCGTTGAAGAAGTATATATGGATTTACCCTTAGGTTACAAACACAATGTTGTTGTGAAATAGGGGGAGCGTCTTATTTGTCGTCTTCTAAAGTCCATATATGGTTTAAAACAGACTTCAAGGCAGTGGTTCGATAAGTTCTCACATGCACTTTTTCTTCTTGGTTTTTCTCAATCCAACTCGGACTATTCTTTTTTCTTTAGAGGAAAAAGAAAGTATTTTATTGCTCTACTCGTCTAAGTCGACGACATCATCATCACTGGTGCTTCCGCTACTGAAATTGATACTCTCAAACTTCATCTTAATGCTACTTTCAAATTAAAAGACTTGGGAACATTATGATATTTCCCAGGTCTTGAAATTGCTAGATCTTCTAAAGGCATTTCATTGTCCTAAAGAAATTACACTCTACAATTGTTAGAAAACTATGGTTTATTAGCTTGTAAGTCATCTCCTTTACCTCTAGATCCACAACTTAAATTGTAGTCTAATGTTGGGACTTCTATTTTTTATCCTACTGAGTATAGAAGATTAATTGGAAGGTTGTTATATTTCACTATTTCTCGTCCAGATATCACTTTTGCAGTATAAAAACTCAGTCAATTTGTTTTCAACCCTCGACAACCTCATTATGATGTTGCTCTTTCCTTGTTACAATTCCTTAAAAATGCACTAGGGCAGTTAATATTTCTTCGAGCTTTATCCAACTTATCTCTTCGAGCTTTTTCATATGCAGATTGGGGATTATGTCTCGATTCTAGAAAATCCATCATTGGGTTCTGCGTATTTCTTGGAGATTCATTAGTAATTTGGAAAGCTAAGAAGCAGTCAACTGTGTTTCGATCTTCTTTCGAGGCCGAATATAGAGCTTTGGCAACAACAAGTGAGCTTCTATGGCTTGGACACTGTTAAAAGAGTTACATGTTAATGCTCCTTCCCCTTCACTGATTTTTTATGATAATGATATTGCTATCCATATAGCAATAAATCCAACTTTTCATGAACGGACAAAACATATTGAACTATACTATCATTTTATTCGAGAACACGTTGTCAGAAATGTTGTCAGATTGATGCTGATCTGATCTCAATTGTAGCTCGCTAATGTGTTCACAAAAGCAATCCTTGTTCCTTTGTTTCATTCTTTAATATCCAAGATGGGACTCATAGATATATCTTCTTCATCTTGAGGGGGAGTTTTAGGAAATAAGTTTGTTAAGTTTGTTATTGTTTGTTAGTTGGTTATTTCTTATAATCATTGGCTATATATATGACATTTGCCAAATAATAAAGTAAGCAAGCTTTATTTTACTTTTGACTTGCTTAATATTATCGATTTTTGTTTTTTAAATGTATATTAGTAGTAACATTTAATAATATTTATATTAAATTTCACCATTATTACAAAAGCGTTGTGCTGATTGTTGGTGGTGTCGTTTGACATGCTCATGTGCGCCCTAGGTTTGATCTCTAGCTTTTACATATTTTGATTGTGTTCTTTTTCTAATTTTTAATTAGGTGGAGTAACCTAAGTTTCAAATTAATTTTAGTTTTTATACTTTTAAATCTATGTAATGAATTTTAATATTTTTATTGTGAATACTTTTATAGAGTTAAATCTGAAACAATATGAATGAATATTTTAAAAGAAAAATAAAAATAGAGATAAAGACTATAGAGTTATCATCTTCACATCAAAAAAGTATTTTTGATTTTGGTAGATCTTAAAGATCAATTTAAGAGAACTAATATTTTGTCCTAAATGCTAAAACTTCTTATCATAATTATAATATTTAAGGTCAAGTTCATATATTTACAAAATTATCTTTGCCAGGGTCAACCTATATATAGTACAGTGTCCCCCTAATTTATAATTCAAGCAAAAATGGATTTTAAACCTAATTTGTCAGTGGTATTAATTTGAACTATTAACTTTCAAATTTGTTAATTTTAACCAAAGCTAAACTTATATATAAAAAAATGAATTCTTGGTTCAATTTTCACTCATTTACCTACTAATATTAACAACAAAAAAAAACAATATTGTAAAAATATTCATAAACTCATTAATTTCAATTAAATAAAATTCTACACATAAGTAAGCTTGACTCATGCACAAATTAATCATTGAATAACAATCCCAAAGTTCACCCCTTCAAAAAAAAAAAAAGCTTAGCACTAATATGGTTTTTCTCTTAAAAAAAACTATCAATTTATCAACTTTATATCTCATGTATGTTTTATAATTCATTAAACATGTAAGAGCAAACTTTTTAACCATACTTAGAATGAGAACCTTTTTTTAAGCAAACCGATACAAAAAAAAAAAAAAAAAAAAGACACAATTATAATCTAGCATCCTCATTAAGAATGATGGGAAGAATATTATCTAAAAAAATATTTATCTAGATCAAAGAGCAACTCAGAGAGAATGTCAAAGTATAAAAAATATGAGTCATTTTGTTCTCCTCTCAGTGAAACATAACAAAAGTAAGAGGCATACATTAATAGTCTTTCCAACAAAATTAATGTCCTCTATAAAAACCAGTTAAATTTGCAACATTTTATAAGTTTAAAGTTAAAATTGTTCTACTTTTATAACTTTATAATCAAAATTGAAGAAAATAAAAATTTAAGATTTAAATGGATTTGATTTTAACTACGTTTAGAGTCCAAGTTAATATTTTTCTATAATTCAATAACATGAGCAAAAGAAAATAACAAAATAATAATAACGGAAACGGAATTGACAATTCACAAAAGCAAAATTGAGGATATTGTCAACATCAAAGTAGACGTATGGTTCAAGAATGCTCTCATATATATATATATATATATATATCATAATTTTATTACATAGTAATTGATAGTTTCCTTTTTAATTCAAATGAAGGCATATGCATGCACTTTTGCACGCCACATTTTGATTTTGGCATAAATTATTACATCTTTATCCATTAAATTATTAATTTATTTCGAATTAGTTTTAAGAAATAAAAATTGGGGGAAAACAACTATATAATGTTCAATAATTAAACAGCTTAACACAATATTCATGAATTTTCCCTCTTTCCAATCCATAACCCCTTGGCCTGCCGATTCTATTCAATTGTTTTGTCGTCAATGTATATCTTTCATTATCATCATCTTTTACAAATCTCTACAATTTTATTGTTTTTTATTAATTATATTATAAAGAAATAACTTAAAATTTAAAAATAATAAGTCATATCATAATTAAATATGGTTTAGAAGATTTTTATACTTTTATCTTGTTGTGGGTGTCCAGCCCACTTGTTGCACAAGCAAAAATTTATTTTAAACTTGTGTTTTGTGAGTCCAATTGGGGCTAATTTTTTTAGTTGGCCCATCTTGAAAGCCCTAAGTTTTTTTTCATGTGATATGAGGATGACCTAAAGGAAAAAGGAGTGAAAAAGAGGCAGAAAATTAGAGACAAAGACAACAGTTCGATTTTTCAGCAACAACTTTCATAAAGTTGTTGATTTCTAGAGTTTGAACCTTTGGATGATGCTGAAATTTGGTCAACCTATTCAAGACACATAGAGTCTCGTTTTGAACGGTTTGATCGTTGTTTAGAGCTCTGGTTTGTCCGCAATTGCTACCAAACAGAATTTGGAAAACTGGGTGATTTTCATTCTTTTTATCTCTCAAGTGTTCATCTTTTATGTATGAAAGTATTGGTGGGTTGTGAACCTTTGTATGAATGATTTATATTTTTTCCCTTCAATTTTATCATAATAAGAGAAGTTAACAAGGGTAGACTCCTCGCAAGTCCCGTGGTTTTTACTCTTCACATTGAAGAGGTTTTCCACATATAATTCATGTTGCTCTTTGTATTTAATCTTCCATAATTTTGTGGTTTATTGTTGTCCATTGTTGGTTGATCGCTTGGTGATTATTTGATGATTTATTTATGGTGTTCTGGAGAACAATTATTTGATTGATTGTTGTGGAAGAGATCCTAGTGGGTTGTTGTTATATTGTTTGGGTCCTATCAATTGGTATCAGAAAGAGTTTTAATTTAATCATTGTTTTGGAGTCTACTAGTAATGGTGGAGGTAGTTCAATGATAAAATTGACATCAACCAATTATTCCATCTGAAGGCCGATGATGGAGGATTTATTATATTGCAAAGATTTGTTTGATTCAATTAAAACAACCACAAAAGCAGATGGCACAATTTCTAAACCTGCAAAACCAGATAAAATGAAATAAAAAGATTGAAAAAAGTTAAAGAGAAAAACTTATGCGACCATTAGGCAGTGAGTTGATATTAGCATTTTCAACCATGTGTCTAAAGAGTCTGGCCTATATGAGTTGTGGAAGAAATTGGAAGGTCTTTATGAAAGGAAGACCGCACATAACAAAACTTCTTTAATTAAGCAACTTGTTAATTTGTAATTGAAGGGTGGGAAGTCTGTTTCTGAGCATTTGAGTGACTTTTAGGATATTATTAATAAGCTAACTACTATGAAGATTGATTTTGTTGATGAATTGCATGCTTTGTTCTTGTTGAGTTCTGTCAAATAGTTGGTAAACCTTGGTTGTGACTATTAGTAACGTTGCTTCAGAAGGTGTTTTGTCTTTAGACGTTATCAAACAAAACATGTGCAATGAAGAGATAAGAAGAAAGGAGATGAGAGTTGATAATTTACATGCTCTTGTTGCTGAGAATCATGGAAGAAACAAGGGTAAGAAACCTAAAGACTGTGGTAACTCAAAAGGGAAGTCCAAGTCTAGAAACAAAGAGACTAGGACATGTCATTACTATAACAAGCCTGGCCATATAAATTTTTTTTTTCTATCATTGGAAGAAGGAACAAAGTAAGAAGCAAGACTCACAAAAAGAGGAAGATGATAAAAATACTGCAACAATTATTTCTCAAAGTGAAAATGTTGTCATCTTGACTTGTGCAACCAGTGAGTGTCATCATGTAGAGAGTTCAAACACATAGTGGGTGGTAGATTCAGGTGCTTCATACCATTATGTTCTCAAAAAAGAGTATTTCATGAACTATCAATCTTATGATTTTGGTAGTGTGAAGGTGGGAAATGAGAGCTCAACTAGCATAGTTGGGTTAGGTGATATTCGTGTGAAGAAAAGTGTTGGGTGCACGCTTACATTAAAGAATGTGCGTCATATTCCTAATTTACGCATTAACTTGTTGTTTGCAAATGTCCTTGATCAAGAAGGATTTCAACAAAACTTTCGTGATGGTAAGTGGAAATTATCTAAGAGTTCAATAATAGTTGCTCGAGGTGAGTTATGTTGCTCTTTGTATAAAACAAACTTGAGCATATGTTCTTCTGAGTTGAATGCATTAGAAGAAAATAATTCTCCAAATTTGTGGCATCGAAGGCTAGGGCATATGAGTGATAAGGGGATTAAATTGTTGGCAAGTAAATCTCTTATTCCTAAAATATTTTCTCTTGACCCTTGTGATCATTGTTTGGCAGGTAAGCAACATGAAATTTCCTTTTATGGGAAATCTACCAAAAGGCCAGAAAAGTTGGAGTTAATACATTTTGATATTTATGGGTCTATTGAGGTGGAGTCACTTGATGGTAATAAATATTTTGACACTTTTATTGATGATGCTAATCGAAGAATTTGGGTAGAAAGGGAGACTGGAAGAAAATTGAAGTGTCTTCGATCTGATAATGGTGGTGAATATACTTCAAATGAGTTCAAGTATTATTGTTCACAGCATGGCATCAGACATGAGAAGACAGGGTCTGGCACACCACAACATAATGGAGTTGTTGAGAGGATGAACAGAACCATTATGGAGAAGGTGATGAGTATGCTTAGAATGTCTAATCTTCCTTAAGACATTTTGGGCTAAAGTAGTTCAATGTGTCATGTATTTGATTAATCAATCTCCATCAATTCCTCTTGGTCTAGACATTTCAGAGAGAGCATGAAAAGGACATGATCTCACTTATTTGTTTTTCAGAGTCTTTGGCAGCAAGGCATACATGCATATGCCTAAATAATAAAGGTCAAAGCTTGATTTGAAGACCAATCCATGTGTTTTTGTTGGGTATGGTGATGAAGAGTTTGGTTATAGGCTCTACGATCTAGAAAAAAAAAAGGTAGTGAGAAGCAGAAATGTAGTATTCTTTGAGCATGAGAAGGGTACAAATCTTCTTAGTACAAGGTACACTTCTACTTTAGAGTTGTGTTTTAAGATTACTAATGATTTTACTTCTACTCTTTCTATTGCTAAGTCAACAAATGAGAATGTTGTTGATATACACAATGATGTTAATGAGATACAACTGATGGTAATGAACCAGATCATATTCTTGACGAGTCTTCATTGTGAAGAAATTCATGAGGAAGATGCATATGAGGAAGTGATTCATGGAAAAGTTCATGAGTAAAGGGAGCAATCTATTCCCCAAATGGAGGATACTCAAACTCGAAAGTCCAATAGAGTGCGTAAACCTTCAACAAGATATCCGAACTCAGGGTTCATTCTAGTTAGTGAAGATAAAGAGCCAGAAAACTATCAAGAGGTTTTGTCTCATGATGAAAAAGATCAGTGGTTCGATTCAATGAAGAAGGAGATAAATTTCTTGGAAAATAATGGAACCTATGAGCTAGTGAAGCCTCCAAAGGGCAAGAAAATATTGAAAAACATATGGTTTTTCAAGTACAAGAAGGATGGTGAAAAGATAGTGAGGTACAAAGCCAGATTAATGGTTAAGGGATGCAACCAGAAAAAGAAAATTAACTTTGATGAGATCTTCTCTCTTATGGTTAAAATGACATCTATCAGAGCAGTGTTAGGATTAGCAACAAGTCTTGATCTTGAGATAGAGCAACTTGATGTAAAAATCGCTTTTTTACATGGTAACTTGCATGAAGAGATCTACATTGAGCAACCTGAAGGACTTGAAGAAAAAGGGAAAGATAAACTTATTTGCAAGTTGAAGAAGAGTCTTTATGGACTTAGACAGGCACCAAGGCAATGGTACAAGAAATTTGATTTGTTTATGATAAGCAATGATTATAAAGGAACTACGGGTGATTCTTGTATGTATTTTAGAAAGTTCCCTACAGGCAACTTCATCATTCTTCTTTTATATGTAGATTATATGTTGATAGTTAGACAAGATATAAATATGTTTCAAATTTTGAAGAAAGACTTGTCCAAATCATTTGACATGAAAGATTTAGGTCATGCAAAGAAAATCTTAGGTATGGAGATTGCTCATGATAGGAAAGTGGGGAAATTGTGGTTATCCCAGGAGAAGTGTATTAAACAGGTGATGGATAGGTTCAATATGAAGCATGCTAAGCCTGTTAGTACACCTTTAGAAACTCACTTTAAGTTAAGTAAGAGAGCATGTCCTACAACAGAGAAAGAGAAAGAAGTTATGTCATCTATTCCTTACTCTTCTGCTGTTGGTTTTTTGATATATGCTATGGTATGTACTAGACTTGATATTACACATACAGTCAGTCTAGTGAGTCATTTTCTCTCCAACCCAACTAGGAAGCAATGAAGTAGATCTTCAAATACTTGCAGAGCACTTCCAAATTGAGTTTATGTTATGGAGGTGACAAACTTATGCTTGAAAGTTATACTGATGCAGACATGGAAGGTGATCTTGATAACAGAAAGTCTACCTTAGGTTATGTGTTTAAATTTTTAGGGGAAGCCATATCATGGCAATCGAAGCTACAAAATGTATAGGATTGTCCACAACTGAAGCATAGTATATTGTTGTAGTGGAAACAAGCAAGGAGATGTTATAACTTAAAAGGTTCCTTCAAGAGTTAAGTTTAAAGCAAGGTAAGTATGTTATATTTTATGACAGACAGAGTGCAATGGATTTGAGCAAGAATCCAATGTATCATGATCGTACTAAACACATTAACATTAGATATCATTGGCTACGAGATGTAATTGAAGAGAAGAGACTGAACCTGAAGAAAGTCCACACTGACAAGAATAGTGCATATATGTTAACTAAGATAGTTCCCGGAAGCAAGATTGAGCTTTGTAGTAAGCTTGTCTGGATGAGGTTCAAGTGAGCATGGATGTGATTGAGTTTTCCTCATGTTGGGCTAGAGGGGGAGATTGTTGTGGGTGTCCAGCTCATTTGTTGCACAAGCAAGACTTTATTTTAAACTTGTATTTTGTAAACCCAATTGGGGCTAATTTTTTGAGTTGGCCCATCTTGAAGGCCCTAAGTTTTCTTTTATGTGATATGAAGATGACCTAAGGGAAAAAGAATGAAAAAGAGGTAGAAAATCAGAGAGAAAGACAACGATTTGGTTTTTCAGCGGCAGCTTCCACAAAGTTGTTGATTGCTAGAGTTTGAATCGTTGGATCGTGCTGAAATTTGGTCAGCCTATTCGGGATGCATAGGGTTTCATTTTGAATGGTTGTACATTGTTTAGAGCTCTGATTTGTCTGCAATTGCTGCCAAACAAAATTTGGAAAACTAGGTGATTTTCATTTTTTTATCTCTCAAATGTTCATCTTTTATATATGAAAGTATGAGTGGGTTGTGAACCTTTGTATGACTGATTTGGGTTCTTTTTTCTTCAATTTTATCATAATAAGAGAAGTTAACAAAGTTGAACTCCTCACAATTCTCGTGGTTTTTACTCTTCACATTGAAGAGGTTTTCTACATATAATTCATGTGTGCTCTTTGTTTTTAGTCTTCCATAATTTTGTGGTTTACTGTTGTCCATTGTTGGTTGATCTCTTGGTGATTATTTGGTGACTTATTTGTGATATTTTTTAGAACAATTATTTGGTTGATTGTTTTGGAAGAGATCTTAGTGGGTTGTTGTTATATTGTTTAGGTCCTATCATATCTAAGAGGTTTTAGATTCCAATTCTCACCCACATATGTGAAGTAATATTTTAAAAAATAAAGAATATTTATTGTTAACAACTAACATTGATATTTATTGTTAATAAATGTTGATCAACTTATTGTGGAGTCAAATTACTTGGAGATTGTTAATCTCTTGTCTGGCTTTTGTAAGGATCTTTCTTAAGTATCATTTTTCATCTAGGAGACAGACTTATGCGCAAGCTATAGGCGATGTCTTTTTTGTCCATATTCTTCGTTGGAATAATATTCTGGCTCACTCTTTGGCTTCAAAAACGTTGGAAGAGCAAGCTTCTTCTTTTTTTTTCTTTTTTTTTTTTTCTCCTCACCCTATGTGATTTGTCTTTTTTTTTTTTTTCTTATGTGATCCTTTAATTGGTCTATTGTTTGCTTTCTAAAAAAAAAACTAATATTGATATATTTGATCAACGGTTACTAAAGATAAAAGTTTAATGAGACATATATTATGATTAAGAAAGAGGAGTGTGAACTAATAATATTCAAGGTTAAATAAATATTGTAGATTCTTACCTAGGTAACCATCATGAAATTCTTTAGCTTTTCTACCATATATTATCTTTTTGGTCTAGATATAGGTATAGTAGAAAATATGGTAGACATAATTGAGTGAATATAAAAAAAAAAATAGAGAGAAATTATTGTATAAAATGAAGTTAGTTGGAGAAAATATGTGAAAAATAATAATGTAATATGGGTGGAGAAATTAAATTTTTAACTTCAAAATTTACGGTACATTATTTATGTCAGTTAAACTATGATTATTTTGATTGTGATAATAATATAAAGATGGATAAAAGGGCAAGTGAATATATATATAGAAAATAAAATGAGAATAAAACAATGGAAAAAATATAAAAAAGGAATAATATACTTCTCTTTTGTTTGGTCAACAAAAATCTTCTGGTAGAAGATTATTAAAAATCTTATAACTATTTATTTTAAGGAGGCTTTCAAAAATAGAAAAATAAGAGAGATTATATATATAGAATAGTAAAATTTTAATTTTCTTTGATAGAGGCTGATAAAAATCTATTAGTGTCTATCAGTGATTGAAATTGATAGAAGTTTATCATTGAGATAGAAGTCTATCAATGTCTTTTTTGTCATTTTTTAAAATAGTTTGACATTTTTTTATCTGTAAAAATTTTCTTTTATTTTAGGGACAGTTATAAATATAATAATTAGGCTCAAAGTATTAGAAAATATAGTATAATGTAAAAAAAAAAAATTACAAATATGGTAAAATTTAGATAGTCTATCAGTGACAAACTATATTCCTGGTAGGAGTCTACCAACGATAGAATTTTATCGTTGATAGACTTTATTATATTTGCAATTTTTTTAAATTGTTATTATACACTTGGTTACTATCCTTAAAAATGTTACTTATTGCGATTACTGTTTATTTTAACTATATATCTATATTTTTTTTCTTCTTGAAGTATTTCTAATTGATCATTCAATAAGAAAAAACATTTTTTTTTATCCTCTTAAAGTTGTTTAAATAGTTATCTTTTAAACGTATATTTTTCTAAAAGTTAGAAAATGAAAATTAGTGTGGTATTTGAAGCCCTATATATTTAATACAAAAGTATAACAAAGAGCTAATTACATAAATGACTAATCACTTTGTTTACAGAATGGGCATTTCTTTCACTTAAAAAATATTAATAATGTAACAATAACATTAAATTATAAAATAAAATATGAAACTAGAACAAATAAAATAATATATGTCAAAATTAGTTTTTTTAATAAAATATATAAACTATTAGAAATACAAAGACCCTTCAATGTTGATAATTAAAATACATAATCAAATTGATGTGATGATAATTTGACACATTAATTATTTGATGCAATCTATAGATAAATTGACACATTAATTGAGATATATTATCAATAACTTCTTTTCATACTTTTTCAAATTCAACTTAAAATTAGAAGAACCATAGGATGAAAATAATTATTAGCAAGAGAAACTTCCTTTTTCAAATAATGTCAACTTAATCATAAATACTAAAAATTAAAATTTTAAAGTGAATCTAGAATTACCAATCATGGTATATATATATATATATATTGAGAAGTTTTTGTTTTAGTTTTCTTTTTATTTTTTAAATCTTTTGATAAGTGATGTGTTTTTAGTTTAAAGAAAGACTTATGGCCTGCAAGAGATTGAGTATTGATCAAGATTATAAAAGAACCAATCAATCTTTAAAATATTATTACTCTCGATTTGGTATTTGAGATACGATCATGATATTAAATTTTTGTTAACACATATTAAACATTTCTATCGATATCTCCACATATAAATAGACTCGACATTGACAAGATAAATAAATAGTCATTTCTATTATATTATAAAAATATTCATGAAGCATACTAAATGTCACTGACCTTATATTCCCAAGGAGGTTCTATCATGTAGAAATGTGCTTTAATGGAACTTTAACTTTGTTGGTTGTGACCCAAAATCCATCGATTTTACTTGGTAGGCCAGGAATACCCGACTTATCAATTTATCCAATAAACTATTGGGAGTTCATGTAGTCCATGCCGGATTAATAGTATTTTATAGTAGAGTAATAAACTTTTTATAATCCTTTTAGAAATTTTCATCAACATTCATGTTTTATCAATATTTCTATTAAAATATGCATAAAAATAATATTTCGATATCTTCGTTGACATAGACATCTTAAACGCCTTGGAGTAAATCAAAAAGAAAATAAAGAAGAGAAATATTAGGTCGGATTGCATAAATATTCTCCCAAATTTAAAAATTAGACCACTCTAAAAAAAATGATTGGAGAGAAGGACAAGATAAGTGAATTGATGAAATAAAATAAATAAAATGGAATTTTGTACTGAAAAGAAAAATGAAATAAATAAATAAAAAGAGATTTGGGTCTAAATAAGTAAATTGAATTAGTAGCTACGTAGAGATGGCGTTTTATTTCAATCGTGCGTAACACTCGAGCGTCAACGCTCTGATTGGTGCTGAAAATGGGTCCCACGTTCTCTTCAAATAATTAAAATTTTCGACCTTTCACGCTAATTTCAAATTTTCGATTTTGGGACCAATCATCATCATAGGCCACGTCACTAATTACGCCTATTCTCATTAACTTCCAATTTTATTTTATAAGTACATGTTTGTTGGAATAATTAAATTAACCAAATTTCTCCAAATTCAAAAATTGAATTATTTGAGAATTCGTCTTTGCAATGCCACGTCACTAATTCTTTTGTTGATAAAATTTTTGGCAATGTTTTAAATGATAAATCAAAATGTCATGGTTTATGAATGATGACACATGTTGTTATATTTATAAATAAATTTATTCATTTTTCTTTATTTAAAAATAATTCTAAATTTTTAAAGAAAAATAATGATCATTAATTTTATAATATAGTTTGATTTGAGTTTGATATAACATTTTTAGTGCACAATAGGTTGATATAATTTATAGAATTGATTTTTTTAGTACAACGAACAATAAGACGAAACAACGAGACATAATAAGAAAGAGTAAAAGAAGAAAACGTTAGTGCACATAGTGAGCTACGGGAGTTGCTAAATTAGTAAATAAATTGAGTATGAATTAAATTTACAATTTTACATATAATTAAGCCGACTATAAAAGTCATGCTTGCAACCTTACCCAAATTGGGCAGGTTGCTAGTTACAAAAGACTATTATAAACTTCACTATCATATACAAATTTTCTTCCTTTTAGAATTTGACACTTCGAAACGACATCGAATATCGATCATATCGAAGATCTTATTCTCTGAACTATGTTCCATATATACACGGAATAATTTTCAACCCATGTAATTTGTGAACATGGACAAAGGAACTAAACACAATCCTCTTTTTTTCAAGTCTGTATATTCAGTAGCCTTCCTCTTAAAACTCATCTCCAAATTTCTTTCATGATCTCCTCTATATTTCTTTCCATTTCCCTGCCCCATAAAACAAACAAAAATATCCATAAATAAATTAAAAGAAAAAAACTTAATTATTATTTTTTTTTTTAATGATAAATTATAAATTACCAGCGAACTTTTTCTTCGATAATTATTCCCATCGAACGGCCCCAAATGACCAACCTACACGTACAACAATAATTCAAAAACCAAATAATTATAATTTAAATTTAAATTAATAAAAATTGTCTCTGTTAAAAGAAGTTAATTTCTTGACCTTGGGGCTATTATCAGGAGAACTGGCAGTATCTTCAAGAGAAGCATCGACAAAAAAGTGAGTTTGTTTAGGCTTGAGAATCAACTTCGTGGAGATTTTGAGGTGGTCGGTGAGCGGAGGTGGAGGGTCGGCGGCGGCGGGGGAGAATTTGCATGCAGCGTGAGAAGCGGCGTCGGAGAGCAAGGAGGAGGTGGGGAAAGTGTAGGTGTCGTCGTCGTCGGAGGGGTCGTCCAAGTAGGCGGTCCAGCCGCTTTCGGCGGCGGCGGAGGTGGAAAAGGAAGGCAATGGGTGAGGGAATTGTGGGTTGGTGGATGAATAAACAGATTTCTCCATGAATAAATTCTAAGGATCTTGAAGAGAGAAATTAGGGGAAATAAAAGATGGGCTTTTTTTTATAATTAAATGAAATTTGAGGAGTTGAGAGGCAAAGAAAAGGGAGAGATTTTATAAGGGGAGAAAATAGAGGGAATAGGAGTAATAAAGGAGAGCATGATGGTTTAGAATCTTGGTGTGGGCCATGTTATCTCTCCAAATTTCCACCAATATTTTAAACGAAGGATAAAACCAAGCTATCATTTCCGCCTGACAAGACACGAAGGGCCTGTTTTGGCCCAATAAATTCCAAACTGAGCCCATCTTCTCTTATTCATGGACCTCATTTGGCCCAATAAATTCAGAACTTAATCCATATTCTTCTTCCAAACTGAGTCACACTCATAAATATGTTAATAAACCTTTTTCTCCTTTCAATATATAGAATTGTCGTTACTCATTTCTATACTTTCAATAATTTCACATCTCCAAACTTATAATAAATATTATATTCTTTTATTAATTAACTCCTTCATATTATTTTACTAAAATCAATCTTATTATTATTTAACTACGATAAATTATCAATAATTTATTTAATTCAATTACTATAAAAGTTTATTAAGTTCAGCTAATACATAAATTCATTTTTCAACCATTATAATTAATTACTAATTGGTAACACAGAATATTTATATTCAAATATTTATTTTTCATTTTTTTTCGTTAAAACAATCGGTAATTAACGATTAGTTATTTCTCTATTGAAATTATTTTTTATTAGTTCATTCATTTTTAACCTTCATTATTAATAGATCAAATAAAAATTAAATTCAAAATTTATATGTTATAGAAAAGCATCGTTTCATAATTTTTTTAGATAAAATATCATTTTAGTTGTGAGTTATTTATACATTTTCAAATGTTCAAAATTATTCCACTTCTAATTCCTCAATCCTAGTTTGTAATGTTGGTTGGAGAAGCTCAATTTTTATTAGTATTCTCTGGAGATTTAGAAAATAAAAATATATTTTCTTCAAAATATATTAGGATTATTGTTGTTATTATTATGAAATTAGATAAAAATTTACTTCAAATTAAAGATGCGGATAAATTAAGCTCCTTCAAAAGCTTGGTATTGTACTAAAAAAAAATGCTTGGTATTGAATTTCTTCTACATATTGATGTTTTCATTTATATCGTTCAACATCAACATGAAAATTGAATTGATATTTTGATTATATCATTTAAAAATCTTTGAAAGAAAAAAAAAAAAAAAAAAAAAAAAAAAAAAAAAAAAAAAAAAAAAAAAAAAAAGTAACAAAATATCATTAATATAAATATAATATAAATAATAAAAAGTTTTAATATGTACTTAAAAACATTTTAATTTTTTAATTTTTAGTATTTTTTTAGTCTTTTAAAAAATATCTATCAACATCGAAAATTTATCAATTTTTCCACCAACAGTTCTATCAAATTGAAATCTTGAACAAGACTCACGACTCTCACCAATGTAGAATCATAGTATTAAATTTCTATCGACATGTCGATGTTTCTACCAACACTTAAACGTTTCCAAAAGTTTGATATCGACATATGGGTAAATCGATATTTTCATTATATTGTAGAAAAATTTACAAAACACAAAAAATAAACATCAAAATGTCACTAATATAAATATAATATAAACAATAGATATATTTATTTATTTAAAAATAATAAATGTTTATTATTAATATAGAATTTTTTGTTTTTTGTTTTTATACGACTTTTAAAATATCTATCGAAATCAACGTTTTATCGATATTTCTATTAAAATTTTCATAAAATTAAGACCTCGACATTTTCATTTATATCGATAGTTTAAACCTTGTGAAGAATACAATTACTATTATTTTATTATATTTTGAAAAATCAAAATTTTAACAGAGTCCAGTTGGGAGTTCATCGAAAATTGCGTAGTGGGCCACGCGGCACAGCTTCATCTAAGTTTGACTTTGACCTTTGTTTTGTAAACAACTCTGTTATAAATTATGTTTTTCCGTTTATTTTTTCTGATAATAGATTTATCCGTTTAGTTTTGATACCATGCTGCCCAATTTAATTCTAGAATAATTTTCTTTTTTAAATACTCTTTGCATCGCAAGTCTGATTTTTATTTAGTCTCAAAATTTTAAAATAACTTTAAATTTGATTCAATTTAGTTTATAAATTTAAAAATGTTATAATTTTATTCTTAATTTTATTTCAATTGGACCCCAAATTTCAAGAATTAACACTTCTAACCTTGTTTTTCACTAAATATTTACTTTTAATCTTTAACGTTGATGTCTATTAATTAATTCCAAATAATTATGGAGTAAAATTTTAAAATTAATTTTAAAAGTGATGGAAAAGTTGTTAAAAATTAATTGATTATAATACTTTAATTATTTTAAATTCATTAATAGATATTAACACTAAACACTCAAAATGAATATCTAATTAAAACTTGAATTTAAAAGTGTAAATCTTGAAACGTAAGAATCAAATGGAGACAAAACTCAAACCTAAAAGATAAAATTGTAATAATTTGAAATTTATGAACTAAATTAAAATTAAATTCAAAATTTAAGAACTTAACATATAATATTTTGAAATTCATATGGACATATAGAAATTAGACCTAATATCTAGGAGTTTTTTTTTCTTAATTCAAACATTATATTTTACTAAAAGAAAAAAAAAAACGGAATTTGACATTTATAAAGCTTTGGATTATAAATTTAATAATTATTTTATTTTACACCCTAACATTTTTGTCGATTTTATTTATAATGTTTTCCTTTAATTTTTTTACACAAAAATTATTGTTAATTTTGCGTTAACAATTAACACACAAATCTAAAACTATTTGAAACCAATTCCTTCCCCATCAAAATAAGTGGAAAAAAAAAAGAGAAAAAGAGAAAGACATGTTAACATTTTAGTTTGTTGTTAAAAACAATTAAATAAATGGATAAAAATAACACTCTCTCTAAAAGTTGAAGGTTCAAAGTTCGATCTCTATCTCCGCATTTGTTGTATTAAAAAAAATTAATAACAATGACTAAAATGATTATCTGTACAATATTCAAATACTATAATTTAAACTAATTTATTTACCTTATATTTACTATAAATATAATATGGATAGAAATATGTTGTACTTGTGGTACCAATTTATATGTACATTAAAATGTGCTAACTTAAACAAGAGATAATATGGAGAGATTAAAACTTAGGAGTTCCAAGAAAATTAGTAAGGTCTTATTTAGTAGTTTAATTAGTGGTGGACTTTTTTTTTTTTTCTTTTATTTCTTTGAGTGCATTGGTTTGATTATTTTGACTGTGGTAAGTTGAGAAACTTGGTTGGGGTAAAAGTCAAAGATTTTGGGTCATGGGTGAAAGCAACTTGCCTTTACCCTGAGGCATATGCCAGCTAATGCCAATTATGAGACCCATTCCATTGCCCCTTCCTTCAATTCCTCCATTGGGACCCACCCCAACAAAGTTTGGTTTTCCATTTTCCAAATTAAAAAATAAATAAAATAGACAAATATCAATTTATAATCATAAATCGATTAAAACTCAAAATCTTTTAAAAAAATTAAAATGTGAAACTAATATTTGTATCGAATAAAATTATAAGTTTTAGTTTCATAAAGTTGCTATATTATTGTTAGTGATGTGTAACTATTTTTATTTGGTTTTATTCCTACTTAGTATGATCACTTGAATACAATTATTCTTCTTTGTTTTTTTTTTAAATAAAAAAAATATAAAATTATCCCACTCTAAAAATTCCTCCAAAGTAGCAAAAGATTATTTCATAATTCTTATTTATAAGTAAAGAAAAATAGAGTAAATTAAAAATTACTACTATTGATTTGATTTTCACAATTTCTCTATTTTTTTTTTTAATTCTTGAATTTAAATAAGTCTTATATGTATGTGTGAAAATTATGCATTAACAATTTTACAACGAAGTTTTTATGAAGAGTCTGTTGAGGTTGATGCCTTAAAGTCTCGTATCTTATAGTTTGTAAATAATATGTACGAACGCTTGTGTTGTTAATATATGATATTTACTTCACATCTTAAATTTTTGCTCAATTGTTTGTTTTATTTGCTTTATCACAAATCAATAAACATAAAAATCCTTGGTTATCTGTATGTGACTCAAGCATGTATGTGATGACATACAAGTGGATCATGTCTTGAGTGATAACCAAAATGATTTGTAGTATATGGATATAGGAGAAAGACCTTATCCTGATAACGCTACAGATGCGGCCCGCTTTGTAGAATGGTCACAACTGTTGTGACTTGTCATAGATGGTCTGATCCTAATCATTCGTGTTGGGGACATGCGAGTGGGGGCGTCCTATACAAAGAGTTTGTATAAGACCTAACCACGAAGTGTTAACGCCCCGTTATATAACACCGTTCATGACAGAGACTTCACTTCACTAGGATGACCACAGGTAACATAACCTCAATCCTGAGTGAGTTGGGAACTCCTGCCATTGAGGTCAATCCTTTGATTTCTATAGGTGCGAGTGGCCAGTTCGTCGATTCAAACCTACCATTTTTGGGATGATTCGTCTGATTTGGGAGGTGGAAACTCAGCTACACAAGATTGAATTAACTCCTTCCCCGAGACAGGGGTAAGTAGATAGATAGCTCCCTTAAGAGCTGATTCTGGGGCTTGAACGATGTGGCACCACACACCTTCTCTTGCCCCGAGAGGTGTTCACACATAATTGGACTATGTTGTATTGTTCATTAGAGGAATCAGTGATACTTAAGGAGTGAGATGTAACTACAGGGGCAAAAAGGTAATTTGGCTCAGCTGTACTTACGAGCATCTGTGAAGGGTTATCGTACTCATGATTGGTTATATCCGATAGACAAAGAAATATATCTGTGGTAAGAAGAGTTCAGCTGTTGGTCTTTAGTGGAATACCTGACAGTTAACGGATGGTGAATCTCGTGGCTAAAGAGTTTAGTCAGCTATTCACGTACCATTGGAGCTTCAAGCCACAGGTCCATTAGGTCCCCTGGGTAGCTTGAATAAAGTCGAGAACCAGTGTTTGGGACAATTTTAAATATTCAAATTGACAAGAGAAAGTTCGATTATATATGATATAATTGGACTGGTTAATTATATATGATGTAATTGGGTAAATATATGAGATACATTATTTTGGAGAAAATTAGATATAAATATGATTTATAATCAAGTAGAGGATAAAATACTATAGTAGATATGTGATATCAAACTATAGGATAAAAATATAATATGATTATATTTATTTATTAATTAATTGATTAATTATAAGATAATTATGCCAAAAATTTCATGTTCAGACGTGGATTAGTGGGGAGCGTCGGTTAATGTAACCGATGAATTAAAATGAAAATGGTTTTCATTTTGATCCTATGTCGTTCAATCGCCCGAAGAAAAAAGTGAGAGCGCGCTGGTGTTGATCAAAACGATCGCTTAAGCATTTCGAGAGACTATACGATAGCTCTTCTCTACCTGAACGATCGTCCACCTCGCGATAAACGATCGCACACTGTCACCTACACGATCGGATAGGTTCTCTAAACGATCGTATAGTGTGCCGATTTTACTAAACGATCGTGTACCTTTTCCTAAACGATCGTTCAATAAATCCTACACGATCCTGTAGCTTCTCCTAAATGATAAGCATTTCTGCTATGCGATAGCGGCTTTTTCCACCCCACTTGCTTATCGCCTACACGATTCGTGTTCCTCCTTCCTCAACCAAATTTACCAAAGTCCACCCTTTGGGTTTTCACTCCGAGAATACCCAGGGTTCTTTAGTGGTGGTGTCGTCCCCATTGCGGTCGTGAGTTAGCATTGTTCGTGCTGCTGCAATCGATGTTTCCACTGGGCGTTGGTAGATCGCTAGGAGGGTTCCGCTGTGTTGGAGTTCCGAAGTGTGAAGAAAGTCTTCAACTGGTATGGAACTCTCTCCTTGTTATTTATCTTGTTCTGAGCATGCCGATAATTAGTATTTGTTTGCATAACTGTATGTTGAATGTATATATTTGTATTTCGGTCACTGTGAGAACGGAGTGATTCGAACGCGCTCATGGAACTCTACGAAATGAGATCCTTCAATTGGTATCAGAGCTAGGTTCTAATACTCTGATTTCATCTGTTGCAACGAAATGACATATACATTCATGGTGGGTGCATTTCTACGCTGGTTTAATAGTTAAATTCTGCCGTGGATGTACGGGAATAATGGATGTTTTTTGGATGATTTGCCGTGGTTTGATTTAGATTCTTTTACATTTGCGGTTGTTTGTAAAGGCCCCTGCGTTTTTGGGCAGTAATAATTGTTATCGAGTCTATATTCGAAGTTTGTTTGAAGTTTTGAGTTGTTCGTTGAAGAAGTAGATCTATGCAGGCATTGCATAAAAGTGGTAAAAATCTGGGCAAGTGTTGCGGTTCTTCGAAGAAGGAGGCGATCTCGGGTTGATTGCATCGTGCAAAAGATGTTCTACACGATCGCTGTTGATCATATCGTAAAGATGAAGGAGTAAGCAATTTCTGTTGAACGCATCGGTTAAACGATGGGGTATGCGATCAAGAGTTGATCATATCGTGTTGACGATCGGGTAAGTGATTGCTGAGTATCGTTTAACGCACGCACGCGCTAGATGATTGTTTAGGTCAGCAAGCTTCATCGCTTAGTAACTAACTAAACGATTGCTTAGCATCACAAGGTAAATCGTTTACTTGGTTGCATACATCGTGTAGACGATGAGATGCTCGCAGATCGCTTAACGCGTGCGCGCTAGACGATCGTTTAGGTCGTCAAGCTTTATCGCTTAATTACTGACTAAACGATCGCTTAGCATCGCAAGGTAAATCATTTACCTGGTTGCACGTATCGTGTAGACGATGAGATGCTCGTGTATCGTTTAAAGCGCGCGCGCGTTAGATGATCGTTTAGGTCAGCAAGCTTCATCTTAGTAACTGACTAAACGATCGCTTAGTAATGTAAGGTAAATCGTTTACCTGTCTTCATGCTACACGATCGCATAAACGATCAGGCTTCGCAGCCTCCTCCTCGTCTACGCAATCATTTATTTTTGCTTCTATCGTCTAGTGCATACTGAACGATCGTCTACATACTGGGGTTTGCTACACGATGAAGACCTCCTGGCGGTTCAAGACCCAGTTCGCCAGTGAACCAGTTTGCTTGATGAAAAATGTAATAGATAGGGTTTTTTCATTCCGATTTTTTCTAAAGGCTCACCCCGGTCCATTAATCCTTTATTTATTACATGCGATGTATGTTTTTATATGTCATATGGTATGCATATATAGTAAATCCCACCTTAGGTTATGCAATGGTCATGCATCATCTCTTTATTGTAATTGTTATAATTTAGAGAAACATGATTTAATTATGTAAGAGCATGCTCATGCATCATATAATATAAGAGTTATATTTATGCATGTATAAAAAGCATTGACACGCTTCATCTTTATATTATAATTATTATAGTATAAGGGTGAATGACAACATATTTGCTTGGTTGTTACGCGTTATATAAAAGTTATATATAGTAATGATCGGACATTGCATGAAGCATGACACATAGGTTATTTTATAAATGTTATAAACGCCTCGTTGTACGTAATGGTTTTAGTTGTTTCTTTTTAAAAGTTAAAGAGAAATTAGAACTAAAAGAAATAAGAAAGACATGCATGCTCACTTAGGTTTAATTCATGGTTTTATAGTGTTTAAAATTTGGATCACATAGACCTAAGATCACGGTTCTAATAGGATTAGAAACCCTAAGGATTTAATCTTTTAATCAGTTTAATAGGATTAAATTGATTAATAAAAGGTTAAAGTGTAGCAAATCTATCTATAAGGGACCTTTTGTCTAAGGCGGGTTCTGTCTAGGCTAAGGTATTTAAGTTGACGAAAACGTAATACCCCTACCTGGGAACTTACCTAGAAAGGTGAATTAGATAGATTTGATGCATGCATGCAAGTTAAGGACAATCCATTAAAGTATTTAAATGTGACTACTTGAATTTGTTCATATTTCATAGACAAACGTTGTTTATGAGCAGAGTTTAAAAAGACGACTTAGACTAAAATCAGTAGCCGGATTGTCTAGGTTAATGAATCCCTAGGTAGAACATTCAGTAGGAAGTACTTGGGGCATAAGATGCTTCACTTAAACCTTTCACGTTTCTCCTAAATAGTCCACACCGTGAGATCTACCCTCGGCCTCGCGGCACCTTTGGCGTGTCCCCCCAGCGGATGGTGTTTGGGTAGATCAATATCAAGGTGGATGGAGAGAGTGTTCATAGTAAGTGGGAGCAGGAAGTGCGATAGCATATCCCTTGATCTCCCTCGTTAGGTTGAATAAAGTTACTGCGCATCACCTCGAGGCACCCTGG
>NC_052358.1:34610631-34613307 GCF_009727055.1 Benincasa hispida | reverse complement strand
ATAAAGATGGTGTTTTTATTTGCACAGCAAATCTGGAATCGAATTTATATGGCTAAAGTTGTTAGCCATTAATTCCCTCCATAATACTGAATTGTTCAGAACTGTCGTAACTCAATCAAAACGTCGACGAATTTCTCCAAAAGAAAATGCCCAACTTTGGCATCTTCATTTAGTGCACATCAATCTCAATAGGATTGAGAAATTAGTGAAGAATGGACTTCTAATTGAGTTAGAAGAAAATTATTTACCAGTGTATGGATCTTGCCTTGAGGGTAAGATGACTAGACGACCTTTTATTGGAAAAGGTTATAGAGCCAAGGAGCCTCTTGAGTTAGTACATTCTGACCTTTGTGGTCCTATGAATGTGCGAGCCCGAGGTGGCTATGAGTATTTTATCAGTTTCACTGATGATTACTCCAGGTACGAGTATGTTTATCGTATGCAACGGAAGTCTGAATCCTTTCAAAAGTTCAAAGAGTTCAAGGCTGAAGTTGAAAACACATTAGATAGACAGATTAAAATACTTTGATCGGATCGAGGTGGAGAGTTTTTGGACTCAGCATTCCAGGACTATTTGATAGAACATGGAATCATTTCCCAACTCTTAGCGCTAGGTATACCTCAGCAGAATGATGTAGCGGAGAGGAGAAATAAGACCTTGTTAGACATGGTTCGCTCGATGATGAGTTACGCTTCCTTATCGGACTCGTTTTGGGGTTTCGCAATGGAGACTGTGGTATACGTACTCAATTGTGTTCCCTCTAAGAGTGTTGTAAGAACACCTCTGGAGTTGTGCAATGGGCTTAAAGCTAGTTTACGTCACTTCCATATTTGGGGTTACCCTGCACATGTGTTTGAGGTTAATCCCAAGAAGTTGGAATCACGGTCGAGGTTATGCCTCTTTGTAGGCTACCCCAAAGGTACACGAGGGGGTTATTTTTATGATCTGACGAAAAATAAGGTGTTTGTTTCAACAAACGCTACTTTCCAGGAGAAGGATCATATAAGGGAGCATAGTCCACGAAGCAAAGTCGTGTTGCGTGAGCTTTCCAATGAAACTACTGAAACTTCAACAAGAGTTGTTGAAGAGCCTACTACATTAACAAAGGTTGTTGATGAGAGTTCATCCAGTAGGTCGGTTCCACCTCAAGAGTTGAGGGAACCTCGGCATAGTGGGAGGGTTGCGAACCCACTCGTTCACTATCTGGGTTTCACAGAAATCCTTGTTATGGTAGCAGATGGCGATGTTGAGGATCCGTTGTCTTATAAGAAGGCGATGGAAGATGTTGACCATGATGAATGGGTTAAGGCCATGGATCTTGAGATGGAATCGATATACTTCAACTCAGTATGGGATCTTGTAGATCAGCCTGATAGGGTTCGCCCTATAGGTTGTAAATGGATCTACAAGCGTGAATGGGGTGCTGATGAGAAGGTACAGACCTTTAAGGCTCGACTTGTGGCAAAAGATTATACCCAAGTAGAAGGAGTCGGCTATGAGGAGACTGTCTCGTCTGTTGCCATGTTAAAGTCGATCCGCATTCTCTTATCCATTGCAGCTTATTATAATTATGAGATTTGGCAAATGGACGTCAAGACGGCCTTTCTGAATGGCAATCTTGAAGAGATCATTTATATGGTGTAGCCCCATGGATTCATAGCCCAAGGTCAAGAGTAAAAGGTTTGCAAACTGAATCGGTCCATTTATGGACTGAAACAGGCGTCTCGATCTTGGAACTTACGGTTTGATATTGTGATCAAGTCGTATGGCTTTTACCAAAACGTTGATGAACCTTGTGTTTACAAGAAGATCATCAACGCTTCAGTAGTCTTCTTAGTGTTGTATGTAGACGATATCCTACTCATTGGGAATGATTTAGGTCTACTGACTGCAGTTAAGAACTGGCTAGCAACCCAATTCCAAATGAAAGATTTGGGAAAGGCTCAGTTTGTTCAAGGTATACAGATCTTTCGGGATCGTAAGAACAAAGTGCTAGCACTGTCTCAGGCATCGTACATTGACAAGATGTTGCTCAAGTACTCAATGCAGGACTCCAGGAGGGGCCTACTACCGTTTAGGCATGGAGTCACTTTGTCTAAGGACATGTGTCCTAAGACGCCTGAAGAGGTTGAAGAGATGAGACGAGTCCCATATGCGTCTTCCGTTGGCAGTTTGATGTACATGATGCTCTTTACTCGTCCAGACAGTTGCTACGTTGTGGGCATAGTCATCAGGTATCAGTCTAACCCAGGCCAGGGTCACTGGACCGCAGTGAAGAACATCCTCAAGTATCTTCGGAGAATGAGGGACTACATACTCGTGTATGGTTCGAGGGATTTAATCCTTACAAGATAAACAGATTCTGACTTTCAGACTGATAAGGACTCTCGCAAGTCCACATCAGGGTCAGTCTTTACTCTTAACGGAGGAGCTATAATGTGGCGAAGCACTAAGTAGGGGAGCATCGCCGACTCCACTATGGAGGCAGAGTACGTAGCGGCTTGTGAAGCTATTAAAGAGGTTGTCTGGCTCAGAAAGTTCTTGATAGAACTAGAAGTCGTTCCAGATATGTCTAAGCCCATTACCCTCTATTGTGATAATAGTGGGGCAGTGGAGAACTCTAGGGAGCCAATAAGTCACAGGCGCGACAAATACATAGAGCAGAAGTATCATCT